>NC_143131.1:648846-804807 GCF_059928025.1 Delphinapterus leucas
CCTGGTACACAGTAAGGTTTCAATAAACATTTCATGTATTGAATGAATCAATCCATATTCCAAATCACTTCACTTCTCTACTTAAACCCTTCGCGGCTTCTCGTTGCCCCCAGAATACAACACACACTCCCTGCCATGGCCCTGTGAAATCTGACCCCTGCTTGCTTCCTCCACCTCACCTGATCCTCCCTCCTCTGGCTTACTACTACGGTCCAGCTACCCTGGTCTTTCCATTCAAGCTCTTTGCTCTTTTCAGGCCTTTGCACTTGCTGTTATTTCTGACTGAAACGCTCGCTCTCCTGTTTTGCCCTTGGCTTAGCTCCCTCTCTTCTTTGAGTGAAATCTCAAGTTATTCCCTCAGATAAACCTCCTCTGATCACCCCACCTAAAGTAGGTATTTTCTTTAAATCACTCATTACAACATACAGCTATTTTGTCAATTTACTTTTGGGTGTGTGTGTGTGTCCATCTTCCCCAGCAGAATGTAAGGTCCACAGAGGCAGATACTCTTTGTCTTGCTCACAAAGACCTTCAGTACCCAGCAGAGCTCCTAGCACCACAGTACTCAACGCTCTACCAAGTTATCTTTGGGTAGGTCAAGTACAGGTAATTCCTGTTTCATTCTTTTTACAGCTTTACGTATTATCTGAAATTTTACGTAAGCATAAATATAATCTGGGGAACTAAAGCTATTTTCATTTTGGAAAAAAAGATCTTCCATGGCCCTAAGTAGTAGCAAGTTCGTTTTTAAAATGAACACAAAGTAAGTGAATGGAAATAGCATTTCCCATAAGCCAAAACAGTAAGAGACCCATAAGATAAAGCTTCTCTATTAAAAAATAGAAAATACTACAGAATGAGAAATGTATGATTTTTATAACAATTTTTAAGTTCTTAAAAATTTTTAAACTTTAAACATTTCTTAAATTAAAAAAAGTCTACCATGTACAAAAGTTTAAATGTTTTCTAATGTCAAGATAATCACCCACAGAAAGAATAAAAACCAAGATACCCTTGCTATTATTTGAAGTGCAAAAGTCCATTTGGAATCACTGCTTTACAATTCAAAAGATTTCCTAAAATACTGTAAGTCTACACACACAGAAGAGTTGTAAAGAGTGATGCCATCTCTCTGGCAGTTCGGCAAGGGTTTCTCCACTCCACGCTCGCAGAATCCCATGAGTCAGGAGGCAGAGGCGCTCCGTAAACCCTTAAGTACATACAACCGTTTGTTCACCACCTACCTCGGCGGCCCCACCAAAGCTTCACTCCCCAAAGCCCCCTGAAGGTGGGACACCTAGTCCGTCCCTTCTCCCAGTCTCCTCGTCACCCAGTTGTCTGGCAGGCAGCTCACCGGCCAGGTGGGAGGCCCCAGACGCAGGTGTCTCCAGGAGCCCCTGGCTGGGTGGGGGTTAGGGCCGGCCCCTCCTCCTCACCTCATGGCGTGTGGCGGAGGGGGCTGTCCCTCTGCCCAGCTGGCCCCTCCGGCCCCCTCCTGCCAGCGAAAGCCAGTGTGGCGGGGGCGGCGCGGGTTGTGCCTTTAAAAGTCAACGAGGGCGGGTGGCGAACCGCGAGCCGCGCACACGCGCACAGCCAGGCTACCTGGCCGTGCGCCGGGTCGGGGAGCCGCAGTCTGGTCCGAGGGCTGGACAAGCAGAGTGTCCTCAGTTCCCTGTTTCTGACGTCTCCCAATACTCTTAGGTGGACAGTTTTATTGTTATTTTACAACGATCGCTCCAAGCTTCAATTCCCTCGAAGGTCTTGCCTGCAGGTTATTCAGTAACCATTCTGGATTGCAAATCCTAGACCTAAACCGAAATCCATGTCTTTTCACCACAGTGACCCCAAGTTATTCTAACTCACCGCTGCTATAAAGCTTTCCCATTATTGTCTAGTAAACTCGCTGATTATAGTTTCATGGGGCTTTGCTCTGTAATTTACAAAAATAAAAGGTCTACTGAATATGGTTTTGGATACTCCATATATGCCCAGGAGATGCTGATACCAGCACCCAGGGTTGGGATGGGGTGCTTGTCCCTCCCACTAAGCCACACAGCCCTAACAAAACTCATGAAAAATAAAGTTGGAGCGTGTGTGTGCGTGTGTGCGTGTGTGTGTGTGTGTGTGTGTGTGTGTGTGTGTGTGGTGTTTGGCCTGATCTAAGGACGTCTTTCCTTTTGGCTTATGTTTTAACCAAGTAATCTAAGACATCCATATGCATTTCCTGGACCGTATCTGCACTTGCTAGCGGAAAACTAATCAGGAGCTCCTAGAGAATCATTGCCGCTATGGTATTGTACAAATAGAAAACATACAGGAAGACCTTAACTCACAAAGGAAATTACTTAAATTCATAAAGAATCACGTAGATTAATTACTATTGAAAATAGCAAAATCACTTTGCATATTTAACATATGCAATGGGAGAGCAACTGCCTTCTTTTTAAAAACTTTAAAAAATTATTTCCATTGCTAGGGGGAAAATTGGCTGCGGGTGGTAGTGGTGTGATGAATTGGGAGATTGGGATTGACATGTATACACTAATATGTATAAAATGGATAACTAATAAGAACCTGCTATATAAAAATATAAAGAAAATTCAAAAGTAAAAAAAAAATTATTTCCATTGCTAAAAATCCCTTTGTACTATGATTGTTTCATTTAACTGTGGCTTACTTTTAGACTTAATATTCAATTTTTGAAGACTGTTTGAACATTTTCAAAATCCATTTCTACTATAAAAAAGATTTCTATATATCAGACAGATGCTTATAATCTTATATCATATTTTGTTTTCTTTCTTGCTATGCTGTGTAAAAAGTCAACAGATTCTTTGGAGAACATACTTTCCATATTCAAGATTATGCACTTTTTATTAGAATCACTTCGAAGTTGATATGGTGCCATTTTCAGACATCTGTATAAAGGAACCGGCCTTTGCTCTGGCTCATCAAACCACGTTTACTAATTTGTGCTTCAGCATTAAACTATCAGCCTGCAATGAATGGCTGCATTAAACTCATTACTGTATTTATACACTACAAAGATACTGTTAAGTAGTTTTGTCCTTCTTCCAAGAAAATCCTAAGACTAAATTTCTCTCAGGGTCAATTACATTTTAAGACCTGCTTTAGATTATTTTGATTATCACATATAACAAAAGGGAAAGTGACATCTAATCCATACCATAACAATGATTTTTTTTTAATCACCACCACCCCTAGATATATCCCATCACAAATGCCCTGGGCAGAGAATAGGCCTATTTACTAAAGGTGGCTCATAGAGAAGTGGAGGATAACCACAGGGTGAAGCAGGTGCTTCAACTGGTCAAAACAGGCCTCAGGAGTTGGGGTCTTGAATAGTTAATGAGGAAGCAGGTGTACCCAAAGGTTCTAAACAGGGTCTATTTCACCGTACCAAGGAGGGCAGAGTCTTTAACACAGAATATTACCAAGGGATTTAGTTATCCAATTAAGTGTTACTCAATTCTTAAGAGAAAACAGAAAGTATGCCCCAGACACTTCTTAGAAAATTCATAAATAAAAAGAGAGGCCAAATTTAAAAACAAAAGGCCGATTGAGTTAAACAATAAAAACCAAAAGCTAGTTCTTTTTTTTTTAAAAAAGATTTTTTTTAATGTGGACCATTTCTTTAAAAAACTCTTTACTGAATTTGTTACAATATTGCTTCTGTTTTATGGTTTTTGTCGCCCCCTACCCCCGCCAGCCATGAGGCATGTGGGATCTTAGCTCCCCCACCAGGGGTTGAACCCACACCCCCTGCATTGGAAGGTGAAGCCCTAACCACTGGACCGCCAGGGAAGTCCCCAAACTGGTTCTTTTGGAATAAGTAACCTTTAGCAAATATAATCAATAAAGAGAAAAAATTAAATATCAACAAAAGGAGGCTAACCACAAATACAGGGGAAAATTTCTAAAATAATAAATTATCACACACTATACCAATAAATTTGAAAATTATAAAAATATAATTTACTAACATTGGTCTAAGTGGAAGAAACATCTGAATAGACCAATTACGATGAAAAAACTGAAAGAGTAGTTGCAGTCCTACTCCTCTCAAAAGACCAGTTCCAGAGTTTTATTGTCAAGGTTCACTTTTCACTTATCAGATTATCAAAAATCCACGAGTTTGGCAATGCAGTCTGTTGGGGAAACTGTGGGAAACAAAGGAAAAGAAAAGCAAAAGACCAGGAGAAAATATTTACTATGAAGGTTATAAAAGATTTATTTATACATTAAGACAAACAGATCAACAGAACATAAAAATGGAAATTCACAGTTTAGGAATTATGAATAAGTCAATAAACACATTTCAAAACACCTCCAATTTACAGACTTAAAAAAGCCAAATAAACCCAAGCAAGATAAATATAGATACAGTGAAACAGCAGAAAGCTAAAAACAAAGGGAAAAATATTAAAGCAGCCAGAGACAAGGAACTGAAAGACTGACAGGTGACTTTTCAATAGCAATAATGGAAACCAAAAGACAGAGGAATGAGATCTTCAAATTGCTACAAGAAAATAACTGCCAACCTAAACTGCCATATTCAGCAAAAACATCTCCCTTAAGTGATGGTGAAACAAAGACACTTTCAGGTAAACACAAACTAAGAGAGTTCATCTATTCTAAAGGATAGACTTTAAGCAGAAGGAAAATGGCCCTAGGTGGATGGTCTAAAAGATAAAACAATCAATGAACAATAGAGAAAGTAGCAAAAATGTGGGAAATATAAAAAAGGACTGACGGCAAAACACAATAACAATTCTAAACAGGTCTCCTTCTGTCTTGTAAGAATATTAAAAAAAAATTAAACTACATAATAATAACATGTTAAGTCATGAGGGGCTGAATAAAATTAAACTACTAAGGTTCTTGTATTATCTAAGAGGAAGGTAAAGATGTTGGTTATTTTTATTATTTTTTAATTTTTTTTTTTGCGGTACATGGGCCTCTCACCACCGCGGCCTCTACTGTTGCGGAGCACAGGCCCCGGACGCGCAGGCCCAGCGGCCATGGCCCACGGGCCCAGCCGCTCTGCGGCACGTGGGATCCTCCCGGACCGGCGCACGAACCTGTGTCCCCTGCAGCAGCAGGCGGACCCCCAACCCCTGCGCCACCAGGGAAGCCCTACTGGTTACTTTTAGATTTTGAAAAGTCAAGGATGCATGATATTTCTAGGATAACTATAAAAAGAGAAAAAAGTATAAAACTTCTGAAATAATATATGGGGAAAATGAAATGATATAAGATATTAAATAGCTATTTTTAAAAAATAACAAAAAAGGAGAAAAAAGAAATCTAAAACAGCCACTTATTCACATGTTTACAGATAACTTTGGGGTTATGTGCTGGTTCCCTGGGAGAGTAGCCCTCCCACTCTCACAGGGTAAAACAAACTGGAGTATTTTGTGAAGGTGGAAAACTTTATACTGCTATTTAAACTTTTTGATATACTTGAAATTTACTAGAAAATAAAGTACTTATCAAAACAACCATGTCATACCATGCCAGAAATACAGACATCAAACTCTGTTATAGAGGCCAAGCCCTACCCAGATCCAGTTCGCCCACAGTGGGGATGCTAATCACCCTTGTAGGAGTCCACATACTACAAGAGGCACCATGGGAAGATTATATTGGGAGCCACTATGTCTTGGGTGCTGTGGATGACCTGGATGTAGATGAAACAGTGGGATTTCTGAATTCTAGTTTTCCACATTCAACCACCAAAAAACTGTTACAACTAAAAAATGAATTCAGTAAAGCTGCAGGATACAAAAAAAAAAAAGAAAAATCAATGCACAAACATCATTTGTGATTCTATACACTGATAATGAACCATCAGAAAAAGAATTTTTAAAAAATCCCACTTACAATTGCATCCAAAAAGATAACTAGGAGTAAATTTAACCAAGGACGTGAAGGACCAGCACACTGAAAACTGGAAGACACTGATAGAGGACACTGAACAGACGAAAATAAATGGAGGGGCTTCCCTGGTGGGGCAGTGGTTGAGAGTCCGCCTGCCGATGCAGGGGACGTGGGTTTGTGGCCCGGTCCGGGAAGAACCCACATGCCGCGGTGCGGCTGGGCCCTTGAGCCATGGCCGCTGAGCCTGTGCTTCCGGAGCCTGTGCTCTGCAATGGCAGAGGCCACAACAGTGAGAGGCCCGCATACCGCAAAAAACCAAAACAAAACAAGGGCTTCCCTGGTGGCGCAGTGGTTGAGAGTCAGCCTGCCGAAGCAGGGGACACGGCTTCGTGTCCCGGTCTGGGAGGATCACACATGCCGCGGAGCGGCTGGGCCCGTGAGCCATGGTCGCTGAACCTGTGCTTCTGGAGCCTGTGCTCTGCAACGGGAGAGACCACAACGATGAGAGGCCCGTGTACCACAAAAAAAAAAAAAAAAATACTGTGAAAATATGCATTCTATGGTGGGAATTCCCTGGCCATCCAGGGGTTGGGACTCTGTGCTTCCACTGCAGGGGGTGCGGGTTCGATCCCGGGTTGGGGAACTAAGATCACGCATCCTGCATGTTACATGGTGTGACCCAAATTTTTGTTTAATTTTTAAAAAATATGCAGTCTAGCAAAATTAATGTACACATTCAATGCAATCCTTCCCAAAAGTCCAATGACACTTTCCATAGAAACAGAACAAATAATCTTAAGCTGTGTGTGGAACCACAAAGGACCCAGAAGAGCCAAAGCGACTCTGAGGAAGGAGAACGGGCTGGAGGCGTCTCCCTCCCTGATTTCACACTACATTACGAAGCTACAGTCCCCAAAAAGTGTGGAATTGGCAAAACACAGGCACACAGACCAGAGGAACAGAGCAGAGAGCCCAGGAATCAACCTACAGGTATGTGGTCAGTTAATTCACAAGAAAGGAGCCAAGAACATACACCAGGGAAGGGACAGTCCCCTCAGTAAACGGTGCTGGGAAAATCAGATGCCACACGCCAAAGAACAACACTGCACTCTGTCTACAGCACACACAAGAGGGGACAAAAACCCAGTTTTCCAGATCAAGCCCTTCCTCTCCTGGGTCCTCTGAAGACAGACACCCTCAGCGGTCAGCCACGCACAGGAACCTTCTGCCCACTTTTCCTCACCTTCTCCCTCAGTGGCATCACCTCCCAGCAGGTCATGAGGAGACCAGGCTCCTGTCAGCATGAACTGGACCCCACAGTGTCCCAAAGCTGAAGGCCCAGCGGGTCCTGAGAAGACCCGGCTCCTGTTAGTGTGGACTCGACCCCGGCTTGTCCCGAAGCCTGGACATCAGCGTGGACTCAGCCCAACGTGTTCCAGAAACCAAAGCCCCAGCAGGTCCTGAGGAGACAGGGCTCCTCTCAGCATGAACATGAACAGCATGATCTGAACAGACATCCCACCAAAAAAGATATACAGACAGTAAAAGTCATACAGAAACAAGCTCAAGGGCTTCTCTGGTGGTGCAGTGGTTGAGAGTCCACCTGCTGATGCGGGGGGCACGGGTTGGTCCCCCGGTCCGGGATGATCCCACATGCTGCGGAGCAGCTGGTTCCGTAAGCCATGGCCGCTGAGCTTGCGTGTCCAGAGCCTGTGTTCCGCGATGGGAGATGCCACGACAGTGAGAGGACCGCGTACTGCAAAAAAAAAAAAACAGAAAAAGAAACAAGCTCAACATCATATACCATTAGGGAATTACAAATTAAAATCATGAACTATCACAGCACACATATTAGGACTGCTAAGCTCCAAAAATATGACAATACCAATTGCTAGAGGGTAAGGAAAAAAAGGAACTCTCCCTCATAGCTGGGGGGATGCATGTGCAGCCACTTTGTAAGACAATTTGGCAGATTTTCCAAAGCTAAACAAGTCTCATGTTGGCATCCAACAATCATACTTCCAGTATTTAGGCAACTGCTTTGAAAATCTATGTTCAAATGCAAACAAGGATGCAATTATGAAGAGCAGCACTTCCATAATGGCTAAAAACTTGAAGAAATCAGGATATCCTTCAAAAGATGAATGCATAAGCAAATTGGGGTACATCCATGTCAACGCGAGTAAAATATGTCACCCCAAAATATGTCTCTCTGGCATAAGGATTATTGGTCTGCTTTAAAAAAAACAAAACAAAACAGGGCTTCCCTAATGGCTGAGTGGTTAAGAGTCCACCTGCCGATTCAGGGGACACAGGTTCAAGCCCTGGTCCGGGAAGATCCCACATGCCGCAATTCAACTAAGCCTGTGAGCCACAACTACTGAAGCCCACACATCTAGAGCCTCTGCTCCGTGACAAGAAAAGCCACCACAATGAGAAGTCCGCACACCGCAATGAAGAGTAGCCCCTGCTCGCCACAACCAGAGAAAAGCCTGCACGCGGCAACGAAGACCCAATGCAGCCAAAAATAATAATTTTTTAAAAAAATCTCAGAAAACTGAGATTGCCGTTTTATGAAGGACAGTTACAACAGGGAAATCTCCAATTATAAGGGTATGTCCCTCTTTGCACCAAAAATAAAAGGATAATTAAATATTAAGTAACTCTTTTCAAAGGGGAAGTCCTGACTTAAATGTGCAAACAGTCATACCCTTGTTTACTGTGCTTTGCGTGATAAGCTGCCATAACTGGCCTTCCCCACTTCCCCAGCATCTTTCTTCTGTTTTTAGCTGAAGACAGTATTTAAGGGGATGGTTTTGGTCATTTCAGGGCCTGACTCAGTTTCCCGTGGTATCCCCCCTGTATTCAGAAGGTATACATGTTATTAAACTTCGGCTTTTCTCCTGGTAATCTGTCTTTTATTACAGGGGCGGGGGCGGCCTCAACCAAGAACCTAGAAAAGTAGAGGGAAAGTTGTTCTTCCTCCCGTACACGTGCAGTGGAATACTACTCAGCAGAAGAGAATGCACCACCAACCTATGGAAAGACATGGATAAATCTTCAGTATACACTGCTAAGTGAAAGACTCCAGTCTGCAGAGGCTGCACACAGCATGACCCCATTGACGACATTCCGGGAAAGGCAAAGCTACGTAGATGATAAGCAGATCATGGGGTGGGGGTTTGAAGTAGTCCATGTGATACTCTAGGGTGGATGCCTGTCACTATGCATTTGTCTAAGCCCACAGATGTGCATAGCCCAAGGGGCCAATCATAATCTATTCAAATTTAGTTATTTAGGATGTAGGAATGTTGGAGGATGGAATACATAATGTCACAGAATCTAATTGTATTAGAAATATATGGAAACAACTCACTGTACGGGATGGGATAAAAGGTGCTGACCTAAGTCACCTTTGGAAATGAATGGGATCTGTAGACTAAAGGCAAAATGGACCGTATATAAACAGTGGGCTTTATTCTAGGAAGTTCTTTCCAGGGTGTAGTAGCTAACAATTCTGAAACCTCTGCACATGTAACCTGGAAAGGAGCAATGCACAGATAAATGGCAGATGGTGGGAGCCAGGGAGCCAGCCACAGCCTTGCTGTGGGAGTGGGAAGTTACAGATAAGCAAGGGGAGAGCCTCTGCCCTCGTAATCCTGGATATAGGCTTCCTGGGAGGATGTTGACTGGCCGGGGAAAACACACAGATCTTCATGCTGGGAAGACCCTGCAGACATAGGAATTTCCCACCCCATCTTTCCACCCATACCTGCTGGAAACATTCAGCCCTCCATAATCAGTCAACATCTCCCCCCCCGGGCAGATAAAGGAGCATGAGGGTCTTGCTTACCCTAAGCTGTCCCAGAATCCAGGCCCTGAGTGTGGAGCCAGGTTGGGGGTTCCTGGGCCTCTGAATCCAGGCCCTGGGTGTGGAGCCAGGTTGGGGGTTCCTGGGCCTCTGACCAGCAGGTGAGAAGAGGGAGGAAGACTGGTCCTGAGGACAGAGGTTCCCTCAAGTCTGTGAGCCCAAGAGCCCCGATGGGGTTCATTCCGGGTGCGGATATGGGCGGAGCCTGCAGTGGTTCTCTTCCACCTGGGCCCTTTGATGAAGCCATGGCAGCACTGGGCCCTGACGTCTCCTGGCAGTGCCTCAAACTCTGACACAGCGGTTTTACAAAGGAACAGGAGAATGCAGCTGAGCCCCTGACGGCCACTCCTTTGTGGCTCTGAGTTGCTTCCACCAGGACCGCAGTCACCTGCACATAGTCTGCTGTGACCTACCTGCCCCCACTGGCCTTTCCTCTCCCTCCCTGTGATGATGCCCGTGACGTTTCCAGCCTGGACCCCTCTCCCAGGCCAGACGCCTCTGTCCAGCCACTGCACCCTCATCTCACCTTGGGGGCTAACAGGCCCCTCAGAGGACTGGGCCCACAGCTCCCCACACCCAGGAGCAGCCCCACCTTCCCAGGCTGCCGATCCCAGGCACCGGGTGTAACCAAGCAGGACCCTACTGGGCCTTCCCAGGACAGACCCCTCCCCCACATGCTCTGCTGTAGCTCCTCTCTGAAGTGCCTGGATAACAGTACCTGATGCACGCTTCCTGAGTTGTTTTACAGATGCTAAAACCACCACCAAGTGGAAGAAATTAACTACTTGATGATCATGAACAGGTAGCCCCGCAGCTTCTGGCGCCTAAGAATTTATAATGTTAACCGCCTGTTACCTCACCATCAACCAGAGAATTGTGCACCAGCTGATCACATACCCTGCGACGCCCCTCCTTCACCTGGCCTTTAATATTGCTTTACTGAAATCCTTCAGGGAGCTTGGGGTTTTAGAGCACAAGCCACCTGGCCTCCTTGTATTGGCACTTTTACAATTAAAGCTGCACTTTCCTTCACCACACCCGGTGTCAGTAGACTGGCTTTACTGCACTCGGGCAAGCCGACCCATGTTTTGTTCAGTAACACTGGGGCCTCCCAGGCTCCCACCCTCCTTTTGCCCCAGTGGCTGTCATCTGCTCCTCCAGTCTTGTTGCAGCAAAAGTAGAAATGAAGTTTTCCTTCCCCTGAGAACAAGGAAAACAAAGGGAACAGCGAACAGGCTAGAGAAGAAACATAACCTGGCCTGAAAGTGTTCATCACTCCTTGTTTTACTTTGTCACTCATCTGTAATAATTAGATTTGTACTTTTCAAAGCTAACCTCACTCCTTGACACTTTGTAATTTACATTTAGCACCCATCACCCCTGACTCTGTGTGAGTTACATCCCCTGCCTCTCACTCCCTAACCTTATTATATCCAGCACTTACATTCTATTCGACCCTCATAACAAATCACCCCCTATAGTTTTTGCATTTCAGAAACGAGGTCACCACCGATAAACCAGAGGCAAATGTATGCAATTACCAGACTGCTGGACCCCAACTACCAGGCAGCCTGATGCCAGCTATGACTGTTTTGAAATAATGCAAAGGAAAGGAAGAATGCAAGACCTTCACTACTTTTATCCTCATCCTATACGCCGGACTGCGAGAGCCCCACGCATAAAATTTTCCCTGATTCTCAAGGAGGGGGGGTGCCCAGTTCTTGAGGTGCTAGCCAGCTGTGTCTTTCCTTCTGCCTGGCAGAAACATAAAGCCATCTCTCTCTTCCTCCAAAATCCCTGTCTCCGTGTTTCTGTTTGGCCTCGGTGCACAGGGAAGCTGAGATTTCGACAACAGTCTGTGGCCAGTTCCCACACTAATTCCGCTCTACGCCCACAGCCCTGGCCCAAGCCCCATCTGGTGCCTGGTTCCTCCATCAGGCCTGACAAAGCTGCCTGCCCGCACGGTGCGTCTCACATCCCACCCCAACCTGGTCTTTCTGAAGCATAAACGAGACTGACCCTCTCCCGCCTGTAATCCCCCAAATGTTTCCCCACTTTCGCTAGGGTATCTGCCGGGAGAGACATCTGCCAAGGCCCTGAGAGTCCCCGGCATCCCCACTAGGCTGCTGGCTCCTGAGTTCCCTGACAATGAGCACCTCAGCAGGCCGGGCGACACGGCAGGAAACCCCAGAACTGCTCACCTCAGGACTGGGCCGGCACTGCCACGGCCTGATCAGAGACAGCAGAGAAGGGTTCCCCAGCTGGGACACAAACTCTGCACGAGTGGCCTCTCCTTGAGCCATTACATCAACTCGTGTGACTTGAGGGAAGGAAGGACTGAAGCACACTTGGTTCCTAAGGAGGATGGTATAGGCTCAGTCACGTCCCTCCAAATTCACATGCTGAATCCCTAACCCCCAGGACCCCAGGATGTGGCTGTATTTGGAGATGGGATTTTTAAAGAGGTGATCAAGGTAAAAATGAGGTCACTAGGGTGGATCCTAATCCAATAGCATTGATGTCCTACAAGAAGAGGTAAGGACACAGATAGGCACAGGGGGAGACCACGTGAGGACCTGGGGAGAAGATGGCTGTCTAAGCACCAAGGACAGAGGCCTCAGGAGAAGCCAGCGTGCACACACCTTGATCTCCGACAGCATCCAGGACTGGGAGATAGGTCTGTTACCCAAGCTGCCCTGTCTGTGCTATTTGTTACGGCGGTCCTGAGCAGACTCACCCGCAGGGTTAACTCAGGGCTCAGACTGGACACAGCCCGCTCTCCATCCCCCTGTACGTGGGTTACAGGAACCCCAGGAACTGAGGAGGGGGTCCCTGAGGGGAGGCACAAGATAGAAGATGCTAGGCATTAACATGGCTGCATTCATGTTAAACGTGCCTGAAGTCCAAGCACACGAGATGGTTTTGTCCTGTATGTACATCGGCACCTTCAGTCTGAACTGCAGATCTTGGGCTTCACCAGCTCCACTGAGAGCATTAGCTTCACCTGCTGTGGACCGTCTCCTATAGGATTTCCAGAACCACAAAGCACTGAAGCTTCACAGGACCCAGTGTCTGTGCGCTACCGTCCAGGTGACCGTCACAACAGGGCCGTGCGGCTGGCCATCAGAACCCATTTCCCTTTTTCCTGTTCACAGCTACCCTGCACCTCCCAGCCTTCCCACCCCTTCCAGCTGGGGCGTAGTGTCTCCTGTTACCAAGGGAAACAGGTGAAGTTGGTGAGGGACTTGGCCAGCCTGCATCCTACAACAGAGGGCATGAAGCCCAGCTGGTCACTGCACCCTGCTGGTTGGAGACCTCACCTGGAAGCAGGGAGGAGAAACAAGGGGGCCAGAGCCTGGGACCTGACACTCACCTGCCCTGGACTCTCACAAGAAGGGGACACACACATCTTGAGCTCCAGCCCAGTTTGGGGAGACACTTTGTTCCAGCAACAAACTTTACCTTAAAAGCCAAGGTGCTTTACAAACCCCTCCCCAGCTGTCACAGAAAGTCAGGCTTCATCTCATCACACTTTTCTCAAACCCCAGCTCACGCTGAGACCACCTCTCAGGTGACGGTGCTTCAGAGAAGCCCCTTTAAAAGGTCCCTGGAGTTCAGCTCTCCCAGCCCTGCCTTCAGTTTAAGGGAGAAGTTTCCTTGACAACCAAGCTTCACAATCTCCCAAACTCTTCTCCTTCAAACGTTCCTATTCTAGGCTGGATGAGCCTAAAGAGACAGTGCTGTCATCACGTGCCAGAAAACGATTCCAAGCCCGTAGTTATTGGTCACATGATGCTATTGATGATGAAATCCCAGGAGAGCCAGCTTTCCAATATAACCATTTCTGGACTCGGCACTGGGTCCCTTTCCACGGACAGGGTGGAGTGGCTGTTTCCACGTGCCCCGTGGTAGAAGAGCTCACCTAATGCAGCCAGGACTCCATCCTTTCCAGGTGATTCCAGGGTCCTCACTCTGCCCAGACCACACCCACATGGCTGCTGTCTGTGCCAGTCTATACGAGACCTTGGCAATCTCCTAAAATGAGGGTTATTTTATACACAGGCAATGGGTTGAATGCTGGCCCCGAAAGATGTGCACCCCTCAGAACACGTGAACAGGACCATATCTGGGAAAAGGGTCTTTCTATATGTAGTTAAAGAGCTCGAAGTGAGGTCATCCTGGGTTAGGGTGGTCCTCAATCCAACTGAGAAAGTCCTTATGAGAGACAAAAGAGGAGAAACACAGACACAGAGGAGAAGCCACGTGAAGACAGAGGCAGAGACGGGAGGGATGCAGCCGCAAGCCTGGGAATGCCTGGAGCCCCCAAAAGCTGGAAAAGGCAGGAAGAACCCTATCCTGGAGCCTTTGGAGAGACTTCTGTCCTGCAACACCTTGATCTCAGATGTCTGGTCTCCAGGACTGGGGGAGGATGAATTCCTGTTGTTTTGAACCACCCAGCTTGTGGTCATTTGTTACAGAAGCCACAGAATGGTCACACAGACCCTGCTCTGTAGGATCCTGGAGTGCGGGCCTTATTAAAGGCCCACAGAGGCTGGGTTACAGAACCCTTACGGTCAGCATTGGGACTCAGAAATACTAAAGCAGTGGCTGGACAACAGAACGTTGAAGGGTCAGTCAGAAGCCCATCCCTAAGGGTGCCGGCTGCACACGGCCTCCCCAGGTTTTTACGCCTGTACCTGTTGGGGATAAGTATTTCCATCCTGATTCAGGACTTCTGATGTCACCCTTCACGTTGCTAATCAAAAACCCACTAGTTATACAGATGAAAACCCTATCAGGGCACTTGCTCCAGTGGTAAACAATTCTGAAGTTGGTCAGAGGCGGGGAATCGACTCCCATGCAGCCAGCAGCTCCCCCGCAAGGAGTGTCCTCATTGCAAGGCTGGGGGACGGTGCCGAGGCGTCTGTGAGTAAACGTGAGCTGAGCCCCAGGCCAGCTGCTGCTGAACTGTTCCCACCCTTCCCAGGTAAAACACCTGAATGTGTGCAAGGACTTGAAAGCCTAGAGGAAAGGGCTTGGAGTCACACCAGCCACAGCACGCAGGCCGACTTGGTGCCTGCAGGCCAGCCAGGATGGTCCTGGCCCTGGGCACTCTTCTGGAAGCTTTCCATTTCCCTGCCTGAGATACCCCTCCTCTCCCGGCCCCCACTGCGTTTTTCCTTCCTCACCTCTGCCCAGGGAGAAATTCCAGCAGAAGGTATGGGTGACACATCCTGTCCTTTAGCAGGTGGCAGCCCAGCAACTCCTGCAGAAAGTCCAGCAGAGCCCCACTCACACCGGGCCACCAACAGAGCCGTGGCCCCTCACTCCCTCCCAGCAGCCCAGCCCCGAGACTGCTGACGGGGCAGAGAACATGGCGTCAGGCCCAGCTGCAGGGGCTCTTGCTGCCTGGAGCGGTGTTTATATTGACCTCAACGCAGGCACACCTGGGGAGAGCTGGCCGGCAGGGTCAGGCTGCCCAGGTCAGCCAATCCTCGCCCCTCAGGGTCTCACAGTTGCATTCTAGCCAAATTCTAGCTCTCACATTCCTGCCCCAGTGCACCTGGGGTCGGGGGCAGCAGACCCAGGCTCTGTTCTGGCAGAAGCTCCCTTTCTGTGAACAGGGCTTCCCCCACTCCCATTATCCTCACTGGAGACTCAGGAGGCCACAGCATCGGGACACCTCCAGCACCAGGACCCCACCCTAGGGAATCTCTCAAGAGTAGGGACCAGGCCTGCAGGTGGAGGGGAGGAGGGAGCCGGCCTCTTCAGGATCCCCGGGGCTAGGAAGCCTCCTACGCAGGAGGGCCTTGGACTCAGATTAACTGCCACCCAGGGTCTCCCACCCCTCCCCTGGTAGGGGGGCCCTTCAGATTCCAGGGCCCCAAGATCCTCCCCACCGACTTCTGACCCCAACTGCAGGGTAGGGGATCCCCTCCGCGGCTTCTTTTTTCTTGCTCCCAGAATTCCCTGAAGCTGTTATACTCAGGGCGGGATCAGGGCTGCTCCCTGCAGGGCCAGACCCTGATGTCCGGCCAGACCCCAGCCGGCAAGAAAAAGGAAGCCCCGTCTCCGCGGCTGAAAACACCAGTGTGGGACGTTTGCCGTCCACTTCACCTGGCGGGGAAACGGGCACACTGAAGTGGAGAGTGATGGGGTGCAGCTGGGAAATGCGGGTGCTCGGAGCCTGGAGAGGAGAGTTCCTGAGGGGGTGAGGTCACAGGGTGCAGGAGGGGGCCGGGAGATGGGCAGGGGGACGGGCAGTGCGTGTCCGGCGCTGGAGCACGTGCATCCTCGCTTGGGCCAGCCCCCTGCCCTGAAGGCTGCGTCTAGTAACACAAGGGACCCTGGAAGGGGGTTTGCTGTGTGGCCGGTTCACTAAAGCTCGGTGTCTGTGGGCACATGGGCCCAGCTGCAGTCCCGGTGAACACACTGTTCTCTCCAGGGAAATGAGGTGGACACTCAGTTCCCGGTCTGTGGATGGTCTAGTCCTCTGGGTGTCTTGTCTCTTCTTGGGGGTCACTGGGGCTTTAACCTCACTCCGTGGAGTACAGGAGGAGAGGGATGCACACGCCCCGGGGCTCACTGTGCCTGGGCTCCTGGGGAGGACCTCTCTGGCCCACATGTTCACAGGCCTCAGGCACCCCTGCTCGACATTCCCCTCCAGAGACTCGGCAAGAGGACCTGCCCTGTGAAACGGGGCGCCTGGCTCGGGGGGCTTGTGGGTCCCTTCTCAGATGGCCACACTCAGGTCTCGGGGTGGGTGCGGTGGCCTGTGACCACTCGCCAAGTCACCACGCTGCTGCGGCTCCTTTCTGGGGCCTGAGATGCCCCGGGGTGGCTGGGGGAGCGGGGCAGGTTGCTGTGATGGGGAAGTGTGGGACGGGGGTCCTGGGCCCTGGGTCCCTCACCGAGGAGGAGAGGGGGTCATGCCCAGAGGGGGGGAGGCCGGTGACGGTCCTGGGTGTCAGCAAGCACAGCGCCGCGCCCCGCAGGCCGGGTGTGGGATTCCTGTGGCCCCGGCACAGGACACCAGACGGGGGGCGGGGTTGGGACAGGGGACGCTTCCCCTCAGGCCTGGAGCCCGAGGTCAAGGTGCTGGGGGCCCGCTCCTCCGCGCCTTCTGGGGTCAGTCAGTCCCAGGCCACTCCCAGTCCCGTCTCTGTCTCTGCCATGACATCGCCTTCTCCCCCATGTGTCAGGGTCCAAATGCCCCCCATGAGGACGCCCGCACACCGGTCAGTGACCTCAGCTCACCCCGGGCAGCTCTGTGGTGGCCCATCGGCACACAAAGTCCCATACTGAGGTCCCGGGAAGTCCGTCTTCCGGGGCCTCTTGAGGTGACAATCCTCGTGGTCGACACAGCTCGTGGGGGCTTGTGGGTCGCCCAGGCCGGAATCCAGGAGCCTCATGGAGGACGGGGTGTCCTGAATCAGGGAGGACGGACGGAAGCGCAGAGGGGGGAGGGAGGCCGAGGGGCGGTCAGCCCTGCCCTCCAAGGACGGGGGGAGTCTCTAGAGGGCCAGGCCAGAGCTGGCGGGGGGACGCGGTGCTCAGAGGCGGGCGGCCTGGGCTGCAACGTCAGGGTCGCTTAGGGCAACCATAACCCAGTTCCAGCCCTAATGCTGACCCTTCAAAGCACCAACACCAAGCCACATCTAATCAAGTCACACAAATACAGCATGAGAAAGAAAAGTACACCAGTATACCTTACAAATATGAACACAAGAATCCTCCACAAAATTAGAACAACATGGAGCCAACAGAACATTAAATGCATGATGCCATAAGCAAGTATCTCTACACTGGAAATGTCAGGTTGTTCAACATATTAAACCTAAGCAATGTACTGAAGAACTATAAAGAAGTGAAGTCAAAGCACATGATCCTATCAATTACTGCAGGAAAAGCTATAATCAAAATCCAGTGCTATTTCATGATACAAGCACTCAAGAAAAGAGGAATAAAAGGAAGTTTGTTCAATATGAAAAAGAGTAGTATACAAAGCCACAGCAAACACCATGCTCAATGTTAAAAACTGAAAGATTTACTCCTGAAATCAGGAACAAGGCCAGGAAGGTGGCCTCCACCGCTGATAATAGTGTACTGGAAGTTCTACCCAGGGTTTTGAGGGAAGAAACCAAAGCCATCCATATGTGAATGGAAAAATTAAAACTGTATGCATTCACAGAACACAGATCACACCATCTTATATATAAAACTTCCTATAACAACAACAAATTATTTGACTAATCACTAATTCAGCAAACTTATAGAAAAAATATCAATTCACAAAAATCTATCTTATACATAAATACTAGCGATAAATAATCTGAAAAAGAACTTATGAAAACAATTCCATTTTAAATAATGTCAACATTAATATTTACGAACATATTTAATCAAGATACAAGACTTGCTTTTCTGTATGTAAAGCTGTCTGTACGTTTGAAATTACTAGAAAGTCAAGTACTTTGCAAAACACCATGTCAAAACCATGCCAGAAAGGCAGAGGAAACATCAAACTTCCATACAGAGGCCGAGCCTTACCCAGATGCAGCTCACCCCAAGTCCACATGTCATTTAGAGGCACTGTGGAAAGACATATTAGAACTTCCAAATATAAAAAACTTCCCTTTCTTCCCTGTTGTGGATGACTTAGATGTGGTAGAAACAGCGGGATTTGGGAAGTTCAATTTTCCACATCATTCCACCAAAATAATACTGTTAGAAATAATAAATGAATTCAGTAAAGATGCAAAATCAGTACACACAACTCAACTGCATTTCTAAACACGAATAATGAACCACCAGAAAGAGAAAAAAAACCTATTTACAGCTGCATCAAAAAGAACAAAATACCAAGGAATAAATTTAACCGAGGATGTGCAAGACCTGAAAACTTTAAGACACTCATGAAGACATTGAAGAAGACACAAGTCGGTGGAAAGACTCCCCGTGCTCATGGAATGCAAGAATTACTGTTGCTAAAACGTCCGTTCCACCCAAAGCGGTGCACACAGGGAAGGCAGGCCGTCCTGAAATTCCAATGGTGTTTTTCACAGAAATGGAGCAAATCTTCCTAAGATGCGTGTGGAGCCACAAAGGACCCCGAAGAGCCAAGGTGACCCTGAGAAACCAGAACGGGCCGCAGGCATCTCCCTCCCTGACTTCACACTTCATCACGAAGCTACAGTCCCCAAAACAGTGTGGAACTGGCTCAAAACAGGCGCACAGACCAGAGGGACGGGACGGAGAGCCCAGAACCCACCCCGCACTCTGGCGGGGGAGGGGGCCGTTAAGTTACGACAAGGGGGGCAGGGACACACCACGTGGAAGGGCAGCCCCACGGTAAACGGTACAGGGGAGACTGCACACCCCATAACCCACGCAGCTCCACCGCACACCAGCCTGACCAAAAACCCAGCTTTGCACACCAAGCCCTTCCTGGGTCGCACGAGGACGGACCCCGGCAGCCGTCAGTCGCCCCCAGGAAGCGTCTCCCCACTGTTCCTCACTGTCTCCTCACCTGTTCCTCCGGCGTCGCCTGTGTCCTCAGGAAACCCAGCTCCCGTCAGCGAGGACGCAGCCCCACGTTGTCCTGAAGCCGAAACCCCAGCGAGTCCTTGAGGAGACCGAGCGCCCGTCAGCAGCCACAACCCGGCGCTGCCTGAGGAGACACAACTGCCCTCAGCTGCGCTCAGAGCTGGGTCCACGGGGAACTCGCATGCGCTGTGGGTCAGAGAGGCGGGATCAGCGCCACCCTGTGGTCGGTACGGGAAGTGCAGGCCACCTCTCCCTCACGGGTCACTGGAGACAGCGACCCTGCTGGCAGAACTGCTGAGCCCATTAAATTGTGGAAACTCAAACAAATGAAGACAATATCCCATAGCTTCTCCAAAGTAGTTAAGGAACAATGAATTGGAAGCCGTATGGAATAAAATGAATGTAGACACAAGCTTGACAACTTACACCAAATTCACTCAAAATGATTCAGAGACAAGTTTTAAATGCAAAACTATTCAAAATTATAGGAGAAAACATCACAGAAAATTGATATGACCTTGGGCTTGGTCATGTCCATCACAAGCTTTGTGGTTTTAACACACAACGCAAAAAAGCAGTCCAGAAAGAAAAACAAGGGATTCTGTGGACTTTATAAAATTAAAGATTTCTACTGTGTGAAAAACCTCATTCAGAAAATCGAAAGACAACACACACTGGGGGACAAAAACTGCAAACATATCTAATAAAGAATTTGTCTCAAAATATACAAAGAACTACAACACAACCCCATTAAAAATAGGGAAAGCTCTAAATAGACACCTGGTCAAAGAAGGTACAGAGATAGTATACAAAACTATGCCCAGGACTGGGGGGCAGAGAAACAGTGGTCCAGTTCAACTCCCTGAGTCATGTGTGACCCAGGAATAGTCCTGTCCTTCCTGGAGGCCTCAGAGAGATGGGGAGGGAGGAAGGGGAAGAGGGCGGATTCTGCTTAGACCTAACTCTAACCCCGACCACTCTCACCACTTTCATTCAACATGGTCTAGGTAGTCCTAGACATAGTAATTTCATGAGAAAAAGAGATAAAAGGAATCCAACGGTAGAGGAAAAAGTAAAACTGTCACTGTTTGTAGATGAGATGATGTTTTATATTTCATTTATTTATTTATTTATTCATTCATTTATTTATTCTGATATGTGTAAGGAAACAGGAAAGAACCTGAATAGTCAATATGATCTTAAGAAAGAAGCACAAACTTGGACATATCACACTCCCTGTTTCAAACTATACTACATATCTAGAATAATCAAGACAGTATGGTATAGGAACAAAAGAAATACACAGAGATCCATGGAACAGAATTGAGAGCCCCAAAAGAAACATAGGCATATATGGTCAATTCATCTATGACAACGGAGGTGAGACGATACAATGGGGAAAAGATAGCCTCTTCAATGAATGGTGGTGGGAAAACTGGACAACGACATGCACAAGAATCAAACTGGAATCCTTTCTTATACCACCTACACAAGCAACCTCAAAGTGAAATCAAATACTTCAACGTAAGACCTGAAGCCATAAAGCTCCTCGAAGAGAACATAAGCAGTATGCTCTTTGACATCCGTCTTAGCAATATTTTCTGGATCTGCCTCCCCAAGCAAGGGGAACAAAAGCAGAATAAACCAATGGGACTCCACCCAACTTTAAAGCTTTTCAATGGCAAAGGAAACCGTGCACAAAATGAAGAGGCAGCCTACCGAATGTGAGAAAATAGTTGCAAACAGTATGTCTGAAAAGGGGTTCATATCCAAAACAGATGAAGAACCACACAACTGAACCTCCAAAAATCAAAAACCCAACTAAAACTTGGGACCGAACATTTTTCCAAAGAGTACGTACAGATGGCCAAGAGACATATGAAACTATGACCAATATCACTTATCATCAGGGAAACGCACATCAAAAGAACAATGAGATTATCACCTCACACCTAAAAACTTGGCTATCGTCCAAAAGACAACAAATAACAAGCCTTGGTGAGGATGAGGAGAACCCTCACGCATTCTCTTGGGAATGTTCATTGGTGCAGCCTCTGTGGAAAACAGTACAGAGGTTCCTCAAGAAATTGAAAATAGAACTACCATATGATGAAGGAATTACACTTGGGGGTATCTTTCTGAAGGAAACAAAAACACGAATTCAAAAAGATACACACAGGGAGATCAGCTCAGTGCTTTGAGACCACCTAGAGGGGTGGGATGGGGGGGAGGGAGGGAGACGCAAGAGGGAAGAGATATGGGAACATATGTATATGTATAACTGATTCACTTTGTTATAAAGCAGAAACTAACACACCACTGTACAGCAATTATACTCCAATAAAGACTTAGAAAAAAAAAGAAAAAAGAAAACAAAAATACGGGAATGCATCTAAATCTCATCTACAATGGACACTTAGGTTTATCTCGTATGTCTGAAGCACAGTTACTCCTTTTTGACAGTCAAATGCATTTCCCTCCTCAATGCCAAAGCAGATGTACAATTCATATCCAAAAGGCCACAAAACAGGCCACTTTGGTGAGTAAAATTGAAGTTAAATCATGTATAAGCCAGAGTGACTTCCTCACACCTCAATATGTGAAGAGTTTTTTTCCCTTTTGATTACAAGTCTTTCAATAGAAAGCATCGATGATCAAAATGTCAATCCCTCAGTGCCAGAATGATTCAGCTGTTTGGACCACGTGTAGATCATGTCCCTCAGCGCTAGGCCTCCTGTATATTTGCCTAGTTAATCTACATTGGGGGAATACTGATCAGGTATTATGAACTTGCTCAGAGGAATGTTAATGAGAAAACGCTTTATATAGGCCATACATTTTATTATTCATACCCAATTGTCACACAAGCATTGCACGTGTGCTTTTAGCAGTAGACCTAAAGCAAACAGTGATTCATCATGAGTAGTTACGTTCTCATAACTTCACTAGGTAATTTTCCTTTCCTCTTACACATCAGGGCAAAATGAAGCCAACACAGTAACTTTCATAAATCCACACTTCCATACAGAGGTGTCATTTATCCAATTGCTCCAAGTCCTAAGTAGCTTGAGGGGAAGGACTTCCCTGTGTCTGGAAAACACAGATCAACGCCAGTAACAAAAAAAAAACAAAAACATTATAACCATATCCACCAGTTCACTGAATAACCAATCCTTCTGTTAACTGTTTACGAAGCCATCCGATTCTCCATTAAGATTTTTTATTTCTTACCCAGTGTGGCATTATGATATGAAATTTATCAGAGACCTGTGCTTGCCAAAAGGTCCTTCACATAGATCTTCTTGACGATGGAGCACTTTTGCAAAGTGTTAGAGCACAACAGTAACTATCTATAAATCACATCAAGACTTAAAAGGTCATGGTTAAGCATTTGACCACAATGTAAATGACAAAAGAAACCATTATTGCTGTTACATACAACATTTAAAAATAACTAGAATTATGACTGATAAAACTTTACCAGGACATACTAGCTTTTTAGGAGTTCCATGTAATTTAACATACTAATCAAACGTTTCTCTCTTAGATGGCTCAAGGGCCTTCGAAAGCAGCTCAAAGCTATCTGGACATCAAAAGAACTGTTAGAATTGGCCAAACAACACTTATTCACTGAACCAAAGTAAAGAGATTTCGAACAAAAATACAGGTCACAGACAGGCAAAGGAACTCACAAGCTGTTCAAAATCAAAAGCAGCATTCCAAGACAACTTTGGAGGGAGAAACCAAATCAAGGCTTGCCCTAACCCACTGCCAACAAAATCCATCTTAGAAAATCCTGGTCATGCACAACTCTTTCCTCAGTGTTCCCTTTGCACAAATGTTCATCACCTTCTGTATCCATCTTATGTTGCCCCTTATTTTTTTCCGCATTCAGACACAACCAACTCTACTACAAAGGGACTTTCTTTTCTCTTTGTACCATCAGCCTGTTACCTAGCTGCTCACTTTCTTTATTACGTAGCTTCATAAATGCTTGAACATATGGAACTTCTTTTGTCTTTCTCTTCCTGTGACAAAAGAACTCTAGCTGAAGGATAGTATAGTCATTTAGGCTCCCACTCAAAGACCACCATTCCTCATTTTTCAAGAATGTATCCATACATTGCCCAGACAAAATTACAATAGAATTTCATTCTTTTCTTAGTCTTAGGTTTACAACTATAGGTTGACCAGTCTGCCAGGATTTTGCCCATTGGCTATCACATGGAACTGAAGAAGCAGCACTTCTTATGCTTGAACCATAGAACACTCATACACGGACTAAAAACAAACAAAATCCTAAACACCAATGGAAGCCTCAAACCAAAGGAACCAGAAACCAAACAGAAACCAAAAACCAAACAGCACAAGACTCAAATCATCTTCCAAGTCTCAACTTAGCCTGTGACTTCTGTCCAAGTGGTGCACCTTCCAAATGAGATTTCCTGGAATGAAAAGTCACCCAAATGGGAACCAAAGTTCCCCCAAATGTACGGGGTTAAAAGGACCTCAGACTGCATGCCAGGGGAGTTACCACACGCTGGCTGAGGTGGTGCAACCTCCCAAATGCTATTTTTCTGGTTCCCCAAAATAATCCCTTGGAGTAGGACATTCGGGGCAGCCCAGGCAGGAGGAAGAGAGGAACATCCTCAAGGCAAAGACGGCCTCGGCAGCTGCTAGGGTGCTCCCTCTTCCACCATCTATTCCCTCCCCAGAGTTCTAACTGCTGGGATGACTGGGGCACAGCCTTTCCAGGCAAGGGTCCCAGGTGGTCTGGCCTCTAAAGGAATTCTCCAACCCTACACTCTCTCGAAAGGGGCTGGCGTGGAGAAAATCTCAGTGCCCGATTGAGTCAGGGGACCCACAGGGGCCATCCCCAAGTGAGCCCCACATTGGGTACTAAATTTGATGTCGAAAACTCGACCACTGTGCACCAGTGCCAAATCGAATCTGAGAGAGAGTGGTTTGGAGGAAGTAGAGAAGAATAGCTTTGCTGCTTTGGCAGCCATATGGGGACACAGAAAACTCGTGCCCTCAAAAACCATGCGTCCCAATGCAGGAGGATCTGGTGAGGAGTTTTACAGCAATGGTTTAAGGACGCAGTTGCTCCTAAGGTTTTGTGTGTGTACAGGGCCTTAACTCCCTTTTAATCTGGCCTCAGATGGTCTCTTGATGAGCTTCTCTGAAATAAAGAAGACTAAAACCTTCTATTTTGTGGGGGTTTTAGGTTGGTAAAGAGCCCAAAGATATGCTTACCTGTATCCCTTGAGGCAAAACCAGGATCCTGCCCCAAGGCTGCACTATTGTTTTTTGAGGGTTCCTCCATTGTCTCTGCATGCCCTCCCTTCCCTGATTAGCAACTGTTCTAATCTGCCCTTTGGAACTCAGGGAGGGTCCTGGAGGCTCTAGTCTAAATAAGGCCCTGACACTACACCTAACTCCAACCCTGATACTCTCCCTAAGCAAGGCCCTGAGACTACTCCTAACTCATTCCCTGACACTGTACCTAACAAAGGCTCTGATGCTAATCCTAAATCAGACCCTGACACTGTGTCTAACTAAGGCCCTGCTGCCATAAATATCTAAACTCCTGACATTATCCTGAGCTAATATGCTCACCCATGTCTTACTAAGGTCCTGAAACTGTCCCAAAGGAAGCCCTTACACTGTCCCTAAAAGAGGCCCTGAGTGTGACTTTAACGAAGACCCTAATGCTGCTCCTACAGAGGCCCTTATGCTGCTCCTAAGGCATGCCCTGACACTGTCCCTGACTCAGGCCCTAAGGATAGGCTTCACATAGGCCCTGTTGCCGTACTTCAGTTAGGCTTGACACTGTCCCTACATCAAGCCGTGACACTGGTCTTGATTAAAGACCTGACACTGGTCCTGATTAAAGCCCTGACACTGGTCCTAACTAGCACCCTGATGCTCTCAATAACTAACGTCACCACGCTATCCCTAGCTCATTTCCTGAAACTACCCCTGGCCTGGAACCTGACTCTGTCCCGAGCTAATTTCCTGCCTCTTATCCTCACTGATGACCTAATGCTATCCCTAATTAAGGCCCAGAATACTCCTAACTAAGGCCCTGACACTGTCACTAACTAAGGCCTGAAATCTTCACTAATATAGGTCCCGCTACCGGCAATAACTAAAATACGACACTATCCGGAGCTAATATCCTGACCCATTTCTAGACAAGCTCCTGACACTGTCCCTTAGAAATCCCTGTTGCTCTCCCTAAGTCAGGCACTGACGCTGTCCCTACCTGCAGTCATGATACTGGTTCTAAATAAGGCCCTGATACTCTCAGTGACTAAGGTCTTGACACTATCCCTAGGTCATTTCCTGACACGATCCATAAACTTTACCATAAACCTTGCCAGAGCAAATGTCCTGCCTCTTATGCTAATTGAAGCCCTTACTCTCTGCCTAACACAGACCCTGAATATAGGACCAAGGCCGTGACACCGTCACTAAGGCCTACATGCTCGTCCTAAATCGGGCCCACAACTGACACTCAATAAAGCCCTAACACTCTTCCTAACTCAGGCCCTGACACGGTACCTAACAGAGGCCCAGATGCTAGTGCTAACGCGGGCCCTGACACTGTCTCTAACTAAGGCCCTGCTGCCGTCAGTATATAATGTCCTGACACTATCCTGAGCTCATTTCCTGAAACATCTCTTAACAAGGTCCTGACACTGTCCCTAAGTAAGCCGTGACGCTGTCCCTAAGTGAGACCCTGAGGCTGTCCCTAACAGAGGCCTTGATAATGGCTGTAGCAAAGCCCCTGAGGCCGATCCTACCCAGGCCCTTATGCTGTTCCTAAGTCATACCCTGATACTGTCCCTAGCTAAGGCCCTGACACTAGGCCTCACTCAAGCCCTGTCACTCTTCCCAAGTCCGGCTCTGACGCTGTCCCTACCTGAAGGCCTGACAATGGTCCTAAATTAGGCCCTGATGCTCTAAGTAACTGAAGACTTGGCACTACTCCTAGGTCATGTCCTGACACTATCCTTAGACCTTAACCTAACCTTGCCTTTAACTAATGTCGATCCTCTTGCGCTAACTAAATCCCTGATGCTGTCCCAAACTAAGGCCCTGAAATTAGTCCCAAGGTTATGAACCTCTCCCTATCAGAGGCCTGGAGGCTCGTCCTAACTCAGGCCCTGACACAACACCTAACTCAGACCCTGACACTGTACCTAACAAAGGCTCTGACGCTGTCCCTACCTGAAGCCCTGACACTGGTTCTAATTAAGGCCCTGATACTCTCAGTGACTAAGGTCTTGACACTACCCCTAGGTCATTTCCTGACACGATCCCTAAACTTCACCCTAAGCCTGTGCCTTGCAAGTGTCCTGCCTCTTATGCAAACTGAAGCCCTTATGCTGTGCCTAACTCAGGCCCTGAATTTAGGCCAAAGACCGTGACACTGTCCCTAACTGAGGCTAGATGCTCTTCCTAAATCTGGCCCAGAACTGTCCCGCACTAAAGCCCTAACAGTATTCCTAAATCAGGCCCTGACACGGTACCTAACAGAGGCCCAGATGCTAGTCCTAACACGGGCCCTGACACTGTGTCTTACTAAGGCCCTGCTGCTGTCAATATCTAAAGTCCTGACGTTATCCTGAGCTAATATCCAGACCCATGTCTTACCAAGGTCCTGAAACTGTCCCAAGGTAAGCCCTGACGCTGTCCCTAAGTGACGCCCTGAGGCTGTCCCTATCAGAGGCCCTGAGAAGGTCTTTAACGAAGACCCTAAAGCTGATCCTACAGAGGCCCTTATACTACTCCTAAGTCATGCCCTGACACTGTCCCTCACTCAGGCCCTCAAGATAGGCCTCACTTGGGCCCTGTTGCCATACTTTAGTTAGGCTCTGATGCTGTCCCTACATCATCAAGCCCTGACACTGGTCCTAACTAAGGCCCTGATGCTCTCAATAACTAAGGTCTTCACGCTATCCCTAGCTCATTTCCTGACACTATCCCTGGCCTGGAAGCTGACTCTGTCCCGAGCAAATTGCCTGCCTCTTATCCTCACTGAAACCCTAATGCTCTCCCTAACTAAGGCCCAGACTTGTCCTAACTAAGGCCCTGACACTGAAAGTTCCTGAAACTGTCCCTACATAAGCCCTGAAGCTGTCCCTATGTGAGACCCTGAGGCTGTCCCTAACAGAGGTCCTGATGATGGCTTTAGCAAAGCCCCTGAGGCCGATCCTCCCGAGGCCCTTATGCTGCTCATAAGTCATGCCCTGATACTGTCCCTAGCTAAGGCCCTGACACCTCACTCAAGCCCTGTCACTCTTCCCAAGTCCGGCTCTGACGCTGTCCCTACCTGACGTCCTGACACTGGTCCTAAATTAGGCCCTGATGCTCTAAGTAACTGAAGTCTTGGCACTATTCCTAAGTCATGTCCTGACACTATCCCTAGACCTTAACCTAACCTTGCCTTTAACTAATGTCAATCCTCTTGCGCTAACTAAATCCCTGATGCTGTCCCTAACTAAGGCCTTGAAATTAGTCCCGAGGCCGTGACGATGCCCCTAACTGAGGCATGGAGGCTCGTCCTACCTCAGGCCCTGACACAACACCGAACTCAGTCCCTGACACTGTACCTAACAAAGGCTCTGATGCTCGACCAAAGTCAGGCCCTGACACTGTCTCTAAGGACCAGCGGCCATCAATATCTAAAGTCCTGACATTATCCTGAGCGAATATCTTGACTCATGTCTTACCAAGGTCCTGAAACTGTCCCAAAGTAAGCCCTGATGCTGTCCCTAAGGGAGGCCCTGAGGATGTCCCTAAGAGGCCCTGAGAATGTCTTTTACACAGACCCTAAGGCTGATCTTACAGAGGCCCTTATACTACTCCTACGTCATGCCCTGACACTGTCCCTCACTCAGGCCCTAAAGATAGGCCTCACTTGGGCCCTTCTGCCATACCTTAGTTAGCCTCTGACGCTGTCCCTACATCATCAAGCCCTGACACTGGTCCTGATTAAGCCCCTGACACTGGTCCTAACTAAGGCCCTGATGCTCTCAATAACAAAGGTCTTCACGCTATCCCTAGCTCATTTACTGACACTATTCCTGGCCTGGAAACTGACCCTGTCCGGAGCTAATTTCCTGCCTCTTATCCTCACTGAAGCCCTAATGCTCTCGCTAACGAAGGCCCAGACTAGTTCTAACTAAGGCCCTGACACTGTCTCTAACTAAGGCCCGGAATCTGTCCCTAATATAAGCCCTGCTGCCAGCAATAACTAAAATCCAGACACTATCCCGAGTTAAGAATCTGAACCATTTCTAACCAAGGTCCTGACACTCTCCCTAAGAAAGCCCTGTCTCTGTCCCTAAGTGAAGGCCTGAGGCTATGCCTAACTCAGGCCCTGAATCTGTGCCTCACTGAGGCCTTGACACTGTGACTATCTCAGGCCCTGATCATGTCTTTAACTAAGACCCTATTGCTCACCCAACAAAGGCCCTGATGCAGCTTCTACATCATGCCCTGACAGGGACCCCAGCTAAGGGCCTGACGCTAGGCCCCACTCAGTCCCTGTGGCGCTCCCTAAGTCAGGCTCTGACGTGGTCCCTACCTGAAGCCCTGACACTGGTTCTAATTAAGGCCCTGACACTCTCAGTGACTAAGGTTTTGACACCACCCCTAGGTCATTTCCTGACACGATCCCTAAGCTTCACCTTAAGCCTGTCCCTTGCAACTCTCCGGCCTCTTATGCTAACTGAAGCCCTTATGCTGTGCCTAACTCAGGCCCTGAATTTAGTTCCAAGTCCGAGACAGTGTCCCTAACTGAGGCCTAGATGCTCTTCCTAAATCTGGCCCAGAACTGTCCCTCACTAAAGCCCTAACACTATTCCTAACTCAGGCCCTGACACGGTACCTAATAGAGGCCCAGATGCAACTCCTAACGCAGTCAGTGACACTGTGTCTAACTTCGGCTCTGCTACCGACAATATCTAAAGTCCTGACATTATCCTGAGCTAATATCCTGACTCATGTCTTACCAAGGTTCTGAAACTGTCCCAAAGTAAGCCCTTACGCTGTCCCTAAGGGAGGCCCTGAGGCTGTCCCTATCAGAGGCTCTGAGAATGTCTTTAATGAAGACCCTAATGCTGATCCTACAGAGGCACTTATACTACTCCTAAGTCATGCCCTGACACTGTCGCTCACTCAGGCCCTCAAGATAGGCCTCATTTGTCCCTGTTGCCGTACCTTAGTTAGCCTCTGACGCTATCCCTACATCAAGCCCTGACACTGCTCCTGATTAAGGCCCTGACACTGGTCCTAACTAAGGCCCTGATGCCCTCAATAACTAAGATCTTCACGCTATCCCTAGCTCATTTCCTGACACTATCCCTGGCCTGGAACCTGACTCTGTCCCGAGCTAATTTCCTGCCTCTTATCCTCACAGAAGCCCTAATGCTCTCCCTAACTAAGGCCCAGACTAGTCCTAACTACTGCCCTGACATGGTCTCTACCTAAGAATCTGTCCCTAATATAGGCCCTGCTTCCAGAATCTGTCCCTAATACAGGCCTTGCTGCCGGCAATAACTAAAATCTGGACACTATCCTGAGTTAAGGATCTGACCCATTTCTCACCAAGGTCCTGACACTCTCCCTAAGAAAGCCCTGTCTCTGTCGTTAAGTGAAGGCCTGAGGCTGTGCCTAACTCAGGCCCTGAAGTTATGCCTATCTGAGGCCTTGACGCTGTGACTATCTCAGGCCCTGATCATGTCTTTAACTAAGACCCTACTGCTCACCCAACATAGGCCCTGATGCAGCTCCTACATCATGCCCTGACAGTGTCCCCAGCTAAGGGCCTGACGCTAGGCCTCACTCAGGCCCTGTGGCTCTCCCTAAGTCAGCCTCTGACGCTGTCCCTACCTGAAGCCCTGACACTGGTTCTAATTAAGGCCCTGATACTCTCAGTGACTAAGGTCTTGACACTACCCCTAGGTCATTTCCTGACACGATCCCTAAACTTCACCCTAAGACTGTCCCTTGCAACTCTCCAGCCTCTTATGCTAACGGAAGCTCTTATGCTCTGCGTATCTCAGGCCCTGAATTTAGTCCCAAGGCCGTGACACTGTCCCTAACTGAGGCCTAGATGCTCATCCTAAATCCGGCCCTGACACTCCCTAACTATGGCCCTAACACTCTTGCTAACTCAGGCCCTGACACGGTACCTAACAGAGACCCAGATGCTAGTCCTATCTAAGGCCTTGACCCTGTCCTTAACTAAGGCCCTGCTGCCATCAATATTTAAAGTCCTGACAGTTTCCTGAGCTTATTACATCCTGGTCCATGTTTCATTAAGGTCCTGAAACTGTCCCAAAGTAAGCCTTGACGCTGTCCCTATGTGAGGCTGTGAGGCTGTCTCTCACAGAGGCCCTGATAATGTCTTTAACAAACCCCTTAGGCTGTTCCTACTGAGGCCCTTATGCTGCTCCTAAGGCATGCCCTGACACTGTCCCAGCTAAGGCCCTGACTCTAGGCCTTACTCAGTCCCTGTCACTCTCCCTAAGTCAGGTTCTGATGCTGTCCCTACATGAAGCCCTGACACTGGTTCTAAATTAGGCACTGATGCTCTAAGTAGCTATGGCCTTGACACTATCCCTACGTCATTTCCTGACGCTATACCCAGACCTTAACCTAACCTTGTCTTTAGCTAATGTTGAGTCTCTTATGCTAACTAAATCTCTGATGCCGTCCCTAACTAAGACCCTGAATTTAGTCCCGAGCCCGTGAACCTGTCTCTAACTGAGGCCTGGAGGCTGTCCTTAACAAAGGCCCTCAACTTATCTTTAAATGAGGCCCTGACACTCTCCCTAATTAAGGACTGAGGCTCTCTCTGCTTAAGGCACTGAGTCTGTCTTTAACTACTGGCCTCACTCTTTCCCTAACAAAGGTCCTGACACATTCCCTAACTAAGACCCTGACACGGTCCCTAATAACCTGAGCTGTCCCTCATTAATGCCCTGATGCGGCCCATAAATGATGTACTGAAGTCGGCACGAAGGACCAGACGATGTCACTAATGACCCAAAATGTCTCTTACTAAGGCCCTCAAATTACCTCTAACTGAGGCCCTAAAGATGTCCATAACTAAGGCCCTGACACTATCTGTAACTAAGACCCTCAAGTTATCTTTAACTGAGGCCATGACAGTGTCCCTAACAAAGAACCTGACACTGTCTCTAACTAAGGCCCTGAGTCTGTCTTTACCTAACGGCCTCACTCTTTCCCCAACTACTCCATGACGCTGCCCCTACCCAAGGCCCTGACGGTGTGCCTAACTGCCTGAGCTGTCTTTCACTAATACCCTGACCCTGTCCATAACTAACGCCCTTATGATGTCCCTAATGAACAGCCTGAAGTGTCTCTTACTAAGGCCCTCAAGTTTTTCTCTGAGGCCCTGACACTCTCCCTAATTAAGGCCTTGACACTGTCTGTAAGTAATGGCCTGACGCAGCTCCTACCTGAGATGCTGATGCTCTCACTGAGACCTTGAAGCCTCTACGTGAGAAGCTGACACTGTCTGTAACTAATTTCCTGGCTTTTTCCTTAACTAACATCCTAATTTTGTCCCTAAATAACACCCTGACACTGGTCCTAAACAAGGCCCTGATGCTGACCCTATCTAAGGCCCTGATGATGTCCCTAATAGACTTAGATGTCCCTCATTGTTGGCCTGACCCTATCCCTCACCAAGCACCTGACCCTCTTCCTAACTAAGGCTGTGATGATGTCTCTACCTGAGGCACTGTCACTGTCTATAATAACGGCCGCCTCTTTCCCTAACACCCTGATGCTGTCCCTAATAGCCTCATGTATCTCTCAATAACGCCCTGATCCTCTCCATAACTAAGGCCCTGAATATGTCCCTAAGTATGTCTCTGACGCTGTCCTTAACTAAGGCCCTGATACTCTCTCTACGTAAGACACTGACACTATCTATAATAATGGCCTGACTCTTTCCCTAACTAACACCCTGATGCTATCGCTAATTGAGGCCCTGAAGATGTCCCTAATACCCTTAGGTGTTCCTCTGTATAACCCTGATCCTGTCCATAACTAAGGCCCTGAATATGTCCCTAGGTAAGTCTCTGACGCTGTCCTTAACTAAGGCCCTGATGCTGTCTCTACCTCAGAATCTGAAATTCTTATGTCCTGACTCTCCCTAACATCCTGACGCTGCCTCTAAGTGAGGCCCCGACACTCGTCTTAACTAAGGACTTGCCGCTGTCCCTACCTAAAACCCTGACACGGTCTGTAACTAATGACCTGACTCTTTCCCTAACTAACACCCTAGTTTTGGCCCTAACTAACGCCCTGACCCTGGTTCTAATTATGGCCATGATGCTGGCTCTAAGGCCCTGAAGATATCCCTAAGTAACAGCCTGAACTGTGTCTAACTAAGGCTCTCATGTTATCTCTAAGTGAAGCACTGACACTCTCCCTAACTTAGGTCCTGATGCTGTCCCTTATAGTCTAAGCTGTCACTAAATAATGCCCTGATCCTGTCCACAGGTAAGGCCCTGAATATGTCCCTAAGTGCATCTCTGACGATGTCCTGAACAGCCTGAACGCTCTTCAAGTTATCTCTGAGGCTCTGACACTGGCCCTTCCTAAGGCCTCACCCCAGGGTTGTCCCAGGCTGCTGGGCAATTTTCTCTTGTCCGCATCTCTAGCCAGCTGCTGCCATCAGCCACTCTAAGATTCTGCAATACAGTGGTCCCATGTGGGATGTACCTGTGTAGGCTCACCTGCGGGAGGAGAGTCATGGCCACTCCGCCCTCCAGGGGACTGCAGCTCAGGGTAGGAGCCTCTCAGCCAGTGTCTGGACACAGGGTTCTGTGTCCTTGTTTGTTGTAAATCCCTTGGAGTTACCTCTCACATTTTTGAATGGATATCCCCCGCTCTGCATATTTATAATATAAATTATTTACCACATTAAAATCCAGGAATGACATTCTTAGAATGAGCAGGAGAACACTGCATGCCCCCCCAATGATCTATTACTTGGAGGATTTAAAATTCTAATGAGAAAACACTCACTCTCCTCACCCTCTTGGGCGTCAGCACAAGGCGGGAATCAGCTGCATCCTTTATTTATCCCTCTGATTTTCCAGAACCTTTCCTTCCAGGAGAAATCTCTGGGCTCTTCGGGAGCTGTGAGTGGTGGCCGTCAGGTAAATCTGAGACTGAAAAGCAAGAGGAAGAGAGACAGAGGAGGAGATAAGAAGCGGTGACGGGGAGAAACAGGGGCGTCCACGTTCAATCGCAGGCTGAGAGTCTGAGTTAGTGTCCAGCGAAGCTAAGGACCACCAGGGTCTGGCCCCACTGGCCTTGTCACCTGGTGTGGGGACTGCGGACAGCCAAACTCCCATGGCCACTCTCAGAGAAATCAGGGAGGTGGGAGGGCACCCCTGAGAGCCAGATGGAAAATGGTCATGCTGTGAAATAACAAGATGCCCTTTCAGAAAAGTGAACACTGTCCCCTTGGTTCTCAAAGACTTGCAAACACTCTGTGTCCTTCTGGAGGCGTGCTGAAGCCTTCAGCCTTTGAGGGCAGTAATGGGAGTGCATCTGGGCTCAAAACCATCCAGCACTCACTCCCTGAGGGTGCTGAGGATGACCCGTGTCCACCCCTCGGGTGCTGTGGGGCCTGAAATCCCCTGATCACCGAGGACGGGAGGGACACTCGGTGACACTCCCCTGGACCACCGGGGGCTTGGCTGCTGGGCTACAGTCCTTTATCAGATACATGGTTTGCAAACATCTTGGGCCATTTTGGATGGTGGATTATCTTATTCCTTGCTCCTTTTATACACAACTGTTTTTCATCTTGAGGAAGTCCAACTCATCTATTTTGTCTTTTGTTGCTTGTGCTTTTGGTAGATCTAAGAAATCATGACCAAATCCAAGGTCATGAAGATGTACTCTCATGTTTTCTTCTACGAGTTTTATAATTTTGGTTCTTGCATCTAGGCCTTTGGTCCATTTTGCGTTGATTTTGTATATGGGGTGGGGGGAGGTAAGGGTCCAACTTTCCTCTTCTGCATGTGGGTATCCAGTTGTTCCAGAACCTGTGCTCCCTGTTTGGGCGAAAATACTGCAAATGATGCGACCAACAAGGGCTTAATTCTAAAATATACAAACAGCTCATACAACTCAAAAAAGAAAAAAAATCAAAAAATAGGCAGAAGGTCTAAACAGACATTTCTCCGAAGACATACAGATGGCCAAGAGGCACCTGAAAAGACGCTCCACATCACTAATTATTAGAGAATGCAAATCAAAACTACAGTGAGTTACCACCTCACAGTGGTCAGAATGGCCATCATTAAAATGTCTAGAAATAAATGCTGGAAGGGGTGTGGAGAAAAGCGAACCCTCCTACGCTACTGGTGGGAATGTAAATTGATGCAGCCACTATGGAAAACAGTATGGAGGTTCCTCAAAAACTAAAAACAGAGTTACCATATGAACCAGCAATCCCACTCCTGGGCACACATCCAGACAAAACTATAATTCGAAAAGATACGTGCACCCCAGCATTCACAGCAGCACTCTTCACAACAGCCAAGATATGGAAGCAACCTGAATGTCCCTCAACAGATGAATGGATATAGAAGATGTGGTACATATATACAGTGGAATATTACTCAGCCATAAAACAGAATGAAATAATGTCATTTGCAGCTACATGGATGGACCTAGAGGTTATCATACAAAGTGAAGTAAGTCAGACAGAGAACAACAAATACCATATGATATCACTTATATCTGGATTATAAAATGAGACCCAAATGAACCTATCTGCAGAACAAAAAGAGACTCACAAATATAGAAAACAGACTCGTGGTTGTCAAGGGGAAGACAGGGGAGAGGGATGGATTGGGAGTTTGGGACTAGTAGATGCAAATTATTATATATAGGATGGATAAACAAGGTCTTACTGTACAGCACAGGGAACTATATTCAATACCCTGTAATTAACCATAATGGAAAAGAATATGAAAAATATGTATAGGGCTTCCCTGGTGGCACAGTGGTTGAGAGTCCGCCTGCCAAAGCAAGGGACACGGGTTAGTGCCCCGGTCCAGGAGGATCCCACATGCCGCAGAGCGGCTGGGCCCGTGAGCCATGGCCGCTGAGCCTGCGCGTCTGGAGCCTGTGCTCCGCAACGGGAGACGCCACAACAGTGAGAGGCCCGCGTACCGCAAAAAAATATATATATGTATGTATATATGTATGTATGTATATATGAGTCACTTTGCTGTACAGTAGAAATTAACACAACATTGTAGGTCAACTATACTTCAGTATCAATTAGTTTGAAGGCACTTTTATAAATTAGGTCTTATTTCTCTTGTCCTTTCATCCTGGGACAAATGTATAACAGAAACATTTGTTTACCTCCAGTAATAACCTGGATTACTCCAGGATGAACTCATATCGCACAGAACTTTAATTGTTGAACAAACCATGAATACCAGTTACACCATGGGATGTCCTGATCCAATATGAAGGTTGTAAACCTTGTATCAAGCCTGCAGAATCCACTAAATTTGGAAATTCAAACTGAAATGAAGCCACCTACCCCATGACTTCTCCACAACTAGTTATACAACATCAATTGGAAACCATATACAATCAAATGAATGTAGACAGAAATGACTATAGCCTTCCTTTTTTTGCCTTTGAGATGAAGACGGTATTTAAGGTGATGTCTTGGGCTGTTTCAGGGTGTTACTCAATTTCCTGGGTATCTGCCATGCACACAGGAGGTACACATGTTAGTTAACTTGCTTGTGCAACTATATGAAGGTAGTTAATACCACAAAACTGTATGTATAAAGTGAATTAAATGCTAAAGTCGTGTTTTGTATTTTTAATGACAATGAAAAACAAGTGCAGCGCTGATATTTGTTACAAAAATGAACATTAAAAACATTCTTAGTGAAAAAAGCCACACAGAAAAGGCCACCTAGATCCCATATTCATCTTGTCTGCTTCAAATCCCTCACGGTTGTCCAAATGCGGGGGAAACTCAGGAATGGGTCCAGAAAAAGAAAACTGGGTCAGGATGGGAAACGACATTTTCATACAGTTGGGACAGTAGGTGAAAGCTGAAGTGGGGCTGAGTATTAAATTATAATGTGGACATCAGGATTTCTTCATTTAGGGGTTATGTGCTGGTTCCGTGGGCAAAACACACTGAGCATTTTGTGTGAAGTGGCAAACGTGAGTACTTTTTGCCATTACTGCAACTTTTCGGTACATTTTAAATTACTGGAAAGTAAATTACTTTTCTAGACAACCATGTCAGTATCATGCCAGAAACTCAGATAAGACAGATATCAAATTTTGTTATAGAGGCCAAGACTTACCCAGACCACGTTCAACCAAAGTTGTGATACTTATTTCCCTTGTCGGAGTCCGCATGGTATGAAGAGGCACCGTGGGAAGAGTATATTAGTAGCTACCATCTCTTGGGTCCTGTGGATTACCTGGGGTGCAGTAGAAACTCTGAGATTTTAGTATTTAAATTTTTCACATTACTTCAAAAAATATGTTAAAAAATAAATTCAGTAAAGTTGCAAAATATGCAATCAATATACACAAATCAGTTTTGTTTCTATACACTAATAATGATCCACCAGCAAGAAAAATTAAGAAAACAATCCCATTTACAATTCCATCAAAAAGAACGAACTATTTAGCAATAAATTTAACCAAGGACATGAAAGACCTATACTCAGAAAACTATAAAGCATTGATAAAGAAACTGAAGACACAATAGAAAACAATATTCCATGCTCATGCATCAGAAAAATTACGATTATTAAAGTGTTTGGGAGAGGGGGAAGATGGCGGAAGAGTAAGACGTGGAGATCACCTTCCTCCCCACAAATACACCAGAAATACATCTACACGTGGAACAACTCCTACAGAACACCTACTGAACGCTGGCAGAAGACCTCAGAACTCCCAAAAGGCAAGAAAGTCCCCACGTACCTGGGTTAGGACAAAAGAGAAAAGAATAAACAGAGACAAAAGCATAGGGACGAGCCCTGCACCAGTGGGAGGGAGCTGTGAAGGAGGAAAAGTTTCCACACACTAGAAGCCCCTTCGCGGGCGGAGACTGCAGGAGGCGGAGGGGGGAGCTTCGTGGCCACGGAGGAGTGCACAGCAACGGGTGCGGAGGGCAAAGCGGGGAGATTCCTGCACAGAGGATCGGTGCCGACCGGCACTCACCAGCCCGAGAGGCTTGTCTGCTCCCCCACCGGGGCGGGCAGGGCTGGGAGTTGAGGCTCGGGCTTCGGTCGGAGCGCAGGGAGAGGACTGGGGGTGGCGGCGTGAACACAGCCTGCAGGGGGTTAGTGCGCCACGGCTGGCCGGGAGGGAGTCCGGGGAAAAGTCTGGACCTGCCGAAGAGGCAAGAGACTTTTTCTTCCCTCTTTGTTTCCTGGTGCGCGAGGAGAGGAGATTAAGAGCGCCGCTTAAAGGAGCTCCAGAGACGGCGCGAGCTGCGGCTAACAGCGCGGACCCCAGAGACGGGCATGAGATGCTAAGGCTGCTGCTGCCACCAACAAGAAGCCTGTGTGCGAGCACAGGTCACTCTCCACACCCCGCTTCCGAGGAGCCTGTGCAGCCCGCCACGGCCAGGGTCCCGGGATCCAGGAACAACTTCGCCGGGAGAACACACGGCGCGCCACAGGCTGGTGCAGCGTCATGGCGGCCTCTGCCGCCGCAGGCCCGCCCCGCACTCCGTGCCCCTCCCTCCCCCCGGCCTGAGTGAGCCAGAGCCCCCGAATCAGCGGCTCCTTTAACCCTGTCCTGTCTGAGCAAAAAACAGATGCCCTCCGGAGACCTACATGCAGAGGCGGGGCCAAATCCAAAGCTGAGCCCCGTGAGCTGTGCGAACAAAGAGAAAGGGAAATCTCTCCCAGCAGCCTCAGAAGCAGCGGATTAAAGCTCCACAATCAACTTGATGTACCCTGCACCTGTGGAATACATGAATAGACAACGAATCATCCCAAATTGAGGAGGTGGACTTTGAGAGCAAGATTTATGATTTTTTCCCCTTTTCCTCTTTTTGTGAGTGTGTATGTGTATGCTTCTGTGTGAGATTTTGTCTGTATAGCTTTGCTTCCACCATTTGTCCTAGGGTTCTATCCATCCGGTTTTGTGGTTTTTTTGGGATTTTTTGGGGGGAGGTTAAATTTTTTTCTTAATAATTATTTTTTAATTTAATAACTTTATTATATTTTATCTTACTCTATTTTATTTTACTTTATCTTCTTTCTTTCTTTTCCTCCTTCCTTCCCTCCTTTCTTCCTTCCTCCCTCCCTCCCTCCCTCCTTTCTTTCTTTCCTTCCTTCTTTCTTTCTACTTCTACTAATTCTTTCTTTCTACTTTTTCTCCCTTTTATTCTGAGCCATGTGGATGAAAGGCTCTTGGTGCTGCAGCCAGGAGTCAGTGCAGTGCCTCTGAGGTGGGAGAGCCAACTTCAGGACACTGGTCCACAAGAGACCTCCCAGCTCCACATAATATCAAACGGCTAAAATCTCCCAGAGGTATCCATCTCAACACCAGCACCCAGCTTCACTCAACGACCAGCAAGCTACAGTGCTGGACACCCTATGCCAAACAACTAGCAAGACAGGAGCACAACCCCACCCATTAGCAGAGAGACTGCCTAAAATCATAATAAGTTCACAGACACCCCAAAACACACCACCAGACGTGGACCTGCCCACCAGAAAGACAAGATCAAGCCTCATCCACCAGAACACAGGCACTAGTCCCCTCCACCAGGAAGCCTACACAACCCACTGAACCAACCTTAGCCACTGGGGACAGACAGCAAAAACAACGGGAACTACGTATCTGCAGCCTGCAAAAAGGAGACCCCAAACACAGTAAGATAAGCAAAATGAGAAGACAGAAAAACACACAGCAGATGAAGGAGCAAGATAAAAACCCACCAGACCTAACAAATGAAGAGGAAATAGGCAGTCTACCTGAAAAAGAATTCAGAATAATGATAGTAAAGATGATCCAAAATCTTGGAAATAGAATGGACAAAATGCAAGAAACATTTAACAAGGACCTAGAAGAACTAAAGATGAAACAAACAACGATGAACAACACAATAAATGAAATTAAAAATACTCTAGATGGGATCAATAGCAGAATAACTGAGGCAGAAGAATGGATAACTGACCTGGAAGATAAAATAGTGGAAATAACTACTGCAGAGCAGAATAAAGAATAAAGAATGAAAAGAACTGAGGACAGTCTGAGACCTCTGAGACAACATTAAACACACCAACATTCGAATTGTAGGGGTTCCAGAAGAAGAAGAGAAAAAGAAAGGGACTGACAAAATACTGGAAGAGATTATAGTTGAAAACTTCCCTAATATGGGAAAGGAAACAGTTAATCAACTCCAGGAAGCACAGAGAGTCCCATACAGGATAAATCAAAGGAGAAATACACCAAGACACATATTAATCAAACTGTCAAAAATCAAAAACAAAGAAAACATATTAAAAGCAGCAAGGGAGGGCGTCCCTGGTGGTGCAGTGGTTGAGAGTCCACCTGCTGATGCAGGGGATATGGGTTCGTGCCCCGGTCCGGGAAGATCCCACATGCCACGGAGTGGCTGGGCCCGTGAGCCATGGCCGCTGAGCCTGCGCGTCTGGAGCCTGTGCTCCAAAACGGGAGATGCCACAACAGTGAGAGGCCCACGTACCGAAAAAAAAAAAAAAAAAAAAAAAAAAAAGCAGCAAGGGAAAAACAACAAATAACACACAAGGAAATCCCTATAAAGTTAACAGCTGATCTTTCAGCAGAAACTCTGCAAGCCAGAAGGGACTGGCAGGACATATTTAAAGTGATGAAGGATAAAAAACTACAACCAAGATTACTCTACCCAGCAAGGATCTCTTTCAGATTTGATGGAGAAATTAAAACCTTTACAGACAAGCAAGAGCTGAGAGAGTTCAGCACCACCAAACCAGCTTTACAACAAATGCTAAAGAGTCTTCTCTAGGCAAGAAACACAAGAGAAGGAAAAGACCTATAATAACAAACCCAAAACAATTAAGAAAATGGGGGGCTTCCCTGGTGGCACAGTGGTTGAGAATCTGCCTGCCAATGCAGGGGATACGGGTTCGAGCGCTAGTCTGGGAAGATCCCACATGCCGCAGAGCAACTGGGCCCGTGAGCCACAACTACTGAGCCTGCACGTCTGGAGCCTGTGCTCCGCAACAAGAGAGGCCGAGATAGTGAGAGGCCTGCGCACCGCGATGAAGAGTGGCCCCCGCTCGCCGCAACTAGAGAAAGCCCTCGCACAGAAACGAAGACCCAACACAGCCAAAAATAAATAAATAAATTTATAAAAAAAAAAAAGAAAATGGGAATAGGAACATACATATCAATAATTACCTTAAATGTAAATGGATTAATGCTCCCACCAAAAGACACAGACTGGCTGAATGGATACAAAAACAAGACCCATATATATGCTGTCTACAAGACACCCACTTCAGACCTAGAGGCACATACAGACTGAAAGTGAGGGGATGGAAAAAGATATTCCATGCAAATGGAAACCAAAAGAAAGCTGGAGTAGCAATTCTCATATCAGACAAAATAGACTTTAAAATAAAGACTATTACTAGAGACAAATAAGGACACTACATAATGATCAAGGGATCGATCCAAGAAGAAACTATAACAATTGTAAATATTTATGCACCCAACATAGGAGCACCTCAATACATAAGGCAAATACTAACAGCCATAAAAGGGGAAATCAACAGTAACACACTCATAGTAGGGGACTTTAACACTCCACTTTCACCAATGGACAGATCGTCCAAAATGAATGATGATCTTTAAATCATCATTTAAATGATGATACATTAAACAAGAGGGACTTGATTGATATTTGTAGGACATTCCATCCAAAAACAACAGAATATGCATTTTTCTCAAGTGCTCATGGAACATTCTCCAGGATAGATCATATCTTGGGTCACATATCAAGCCTCGGTAAATTTAAGAAAATTGAAATTGTATCAAGTATCATTTTTGACCACAATGCTATGAGACTAGACATCAATTACAGGAAAAGATTTGTAAAAAAATACAAACACATGGAGGCTAAACAATACACTACTTAATAACGAAGTGATCACTGAAGAAATCAAAGAGGAAATCAAAAAATACCTAGAAACAAATGACAGTGGAGACACGACGACCCAAAACCTATGGGATGCAGCAAAAGCTGTTCTAAGAGGGAAGTTTATAGCAATACAATCCTACCTTAAGAAACAGGAAACATCTCGAATAAACAACCTAACCTTGCACCTAAAGAAATTAGAGAAAGAAGAACAAAAAACCCACAAAGTTAGCAGAAGGAAAGAAATCATAAAGATCAGATCAGAAATAAATGAAAAAGAAATGAAGGAAACGATAGCAAAGATCAATCAAACTAAAAGCTGGTTCTTTGAGAAGATAAACAAAATTGATAAACCATTAGCCAGACTCATCAAGAAAAAAAGGGAGAAGACTCAAATCAACAGAATTAGAAATGAAAAAGGGGAAGTAACAACTGACACTGCAGAAATACAAAAGATCATGAGAGATTACTACAAACAACTCTATGCCAATAAAATGGACAACCTGGAAGAAATGGACAAATTCTTAGAAATGCACAACCTGCCAAGGCTGAATCAGGAAGAAACAGAAAATATGAACAGACCAATCACAAGCACTGAAATTGAAACTGTGATTTAAAATCTTCCAACAAACAAAAGCCCAGGACCAGATGGCTTCACAGGCGAATTCTATCAAACATTTAGAGAAGAGCTAACACCTATCCTTCTCAAACTCTTTCAAAATATAGCAGAGGGAGGAACACTTCCAAACTCATGCTACGAGGCCACCATCACCCTGAAACCAAAAACACACAAGGATGTCACAAAGAAACAAAACTACAGGCCAATATCACTGATGAACATAGATGCAAAAATCCTCAACAAAATACTAGCAAACAAAATCGAACAGCACATTAAAAGGATCATACACCATGATCAAGTGGGGTTTATTCCAGGAATGCAAGGATTCTTCAATATACACAAATCAATCAATGTGATACACCATAGTAACAAATTGAAGGAGAAAAACCATATGGTCATCTCAGTAGACGCAGACAAAGCTTTCGACAAAATTCAACACCCATTTATGATAAAAACCCTCCAGAAAGTAGCCATAGAGGGAACTTTCCTCAACATAATAAAGGCCATATATGACAAACCCACAGCCAACATCGTCCTCAATGGTGAAAAACTGAAAGCATTTCCACTAAGATCAGGAACAAGACAAGGTTGCCCACTCTCACCACTCCTATTCAACATAGTTTTGGAAGTTTTAGCCACAGCAATCAGAGAAGAAAAGGAAATAAAAGGAATCCAAATCGGAAAAGAAGAAGTAAAGCTGTCACTGTTTGCAGATGACATGATACTATACATAGAGAATCCTAAAGATGCTACCAGAAAACTACAAGAGCTAATCAATGAATTTGGTAAAGTAGCAGGATACAAAATTAATGCACAAAAATCTCTGCCATTCCTATACACTAATGATGAAAGCATCTGAAAGTGAAATCAAGAAAACACTTCCATTTACCATTGCAACAAAAAGAATAAAATATCTAGGAATAAACCTACCTAAGGAGACAAACGACCTGTATGCAGAAAATTATGACACTGATGAAAGAAATTAAGGATGATACAAAGAGATGGAGAGGTATACCATGTTCTTGGATTGGAAGAATCAACATTGTGAAAATGATTCTACTTCCCAAATCAAGCTACATATTCAATGCAATCCCTATCAAACTACCACTGGCATTTTTCACAGAACTAGATCCAAAAATTTCACAATTTGTATGGAAACACAAAAGTCCCCGAACAGCCAAAGCAATCTTGAGAACGAAAAACGGAGCTGGAGGAATCAGGCTCCCTGGCTTCAGACTATACTACAAAGCTACAGTAATCAAGACAGTATGGTACTGGCACAAAAACAGAAAGATAGATCAATGGAACAGGATAGAAAGCCCAGAGATAAACCCACGCACATATGGTCACGTTATCTTTGATAAAGGAGGCAGGAATGTACAGTGGAGAAAGGACAGCCTCTTCAATAAGTGGTGCTGGGAAAACTGGATGGGTACATGTAAAAGTATGAGATTACATCACTCCCTAACACCATACACAAAAATAAGCTCAAAACGGATTAAAGACCTAAATGTAAGGCCAGAAACTATCAAACTCTTAGAGGAAAACAAAGGCAGGACACTCTATGACATAAATCACAGCAAGATCCTTTTTGACCCACCTCCTAGAGAAACGGAAATAAAAACAAAAATAAACAAATGGGACCTAATGAAACTTAAAAGCTTTTGCACAGAAAAGGAAACCATAAAAAAGATGAAAAGACAACCCTCAGAATGGGAGAAAATATTTGCAAACGAAGCAACTGACAAAGGATTAATCTCCAAAATATACAAGCAACACATGCAGCTCAATATCAAAAAAACAAACAACCCAATCCAAAAATGGGCAGAAGACCTAAAGAGACATTTCTCCAAAGAAGATATACAGACTGCCAACAAACACATGAAAGAATGCTCAACATCACTAATCATTAGAGAAATGCAAATCAAAACTACAATGAGATATCATCTCACACCAGTCAGAATGGCCATCATCAAAAAATCTAGAAACAATAAAAGCTGGAGAGGGTGTAGAAAAAGGGAACACTCTTGCACTGCTGGTGGGAATGGGAATTGGTACAGCCACTATGGAGAACAGTAGGGAGGTTCCTTAAAAAACTACAAACAGAAGTACCATATGACCCAGCAATCCCACTACTGGGCATATACCCTGAGAAAACCATAATTCAAAAAGAGTCATGTACCAAAATGTTCATTGCAGCTCTATTTACAATAGCCCGGAGATGGAAACGACCTAAGTGCCCATCGTCAGATGAATGGATAAAGAAGATGTGGCACATATATACAATGGAATACTACTCAGCCATAAAAAGAAACGAAATTCAGCTATTTGTAATGAGGTGGATAGACCTACAGTCTGTCATACAGAGTGAATTAAGTCAGAAAGAGAAAGACAAATACCATATGCTGACACATATATATGGAACTTAAGGGAAAAAAATGTCATGAAGAACCTAGGGGTAAGACAGGAATAAAGACACAGACCTACTAGAGAATGAACTTGAGGATATGGGGAGGGGGAAGGGTAAGCTGTGACAAAGTGAGAGAGTGGCATGGACATATATACACTACCAAACGTAAAATAGATAGCTAGTGGGAATCAGCCGCATAGCATAGGGAGATCAGCTCGGTGCTTTGTGACCACCTAGAGGGGTGGGATAGGGAGGGTGGGAGGGAGGGAGACGCAAGAGGCAAGAGGTATGGGAACATATGTATATGTATAACTGATTCACTTTTTTATAAAGCAGAAACTAACACACCACTGTAAAGCAATTATACTCCAATAAAGATGTAAAAAAAAAAAGTTTATTCTACCTAAAGCCATCAACAAACAGTGCCAGGAATACTAGACACCAGTCTCCAAAGAACGACACTGGTCACCATCTACACTGCACATAAAACTAACTAAGAGCGCACAGTATTCCACATTAAACCCTTTCTCTCCTGAGTGCCCTGAAGATGGACCCCACCCACCCAGCAGTCAGCTGCACAGGAGGATTCTCCACACTTGCTCATTTTTTCCTCTTGTGGAGTCTCCTCACCAGTGGTTGCTTAGCAAACCCAGCTCCTGTCAGGGTGGACAATGCCTCATGGTCCAGAAACCTAAGCCCTGACAGGAGACAAAGCTCCTATCTGCTTGTCAGAGAGCAAAGTCTGTGGGCAGGGTGCACCTGTGCCCCCAGGGTCAGACAGGTGGGTTCGGCGCCCCCTGTGGGTTGTGAGAAAAGTGCCGGGAGTGCCGCACTCACAAACCCAGAGGCCTCATCTGGAAGGCAGTTCTGCTGTATATACTAAGTTTGGAAATCCAAACTGAAATGGAGCCAAGTATCTCACTGTATCTTCTCAAAAGAGGGTTAAGGAGCAATTAATTACAAACCATATGTAATGAAATGAATGTAGACACAAACTTTACACCTTAAACCAAAATTCACTCAAAATGCCCATAGACAAATTTAAATTACCAAACTATAAAAATCCTAGGGAAAAAAAAGATAATCTACATGACTTTGGGTCTGGTGACCTTATTCAGAAAACCAGAAGACAAACCACAAACTGCAAGAAACTATTTCCAAAACACATATCTGATAAAGGATTTGTACTCAAATTATGCCAACAACGCCATTAAAATTTGGTAAAGGTTGAAACACACACCTGCCCAAGAAGATAAACAGGCAGTAAATAAGCATACAAGAATAAACTCAAGGTGCTGGTGGAATGCATGTACAACCAGCTTTGGAAGACACTTTGGCAGTTTTTTCCAAATCTAAAAAGTCTCACCTTAGGATCCAAGAAGTGTACCTCTTGTATTTAGACAACTGCTTTGAAAAACCGTGTTCAAACCAAAACTAGCATCAAGTAATGCACAGCAGCTCTATTCATAATGGCTAAAAACTGAAAGATATCAGTATGTCCTTCTGCAGATGAATTCATAAGCAAATTGGGGCAGATACATGCCAAGGGGAGCAGAATACACCATCCCAAAATATGCCCATTTGACAAAAGGATTATTTTGGACTGATTAATTTAAGAAACAGCAGACCCAGGAGAATCTTTCAAAACCAAGTAGAAAATGCCCTTTTAGGAGGTACATTTACATTTATTAAGGATATCTCCATTTGTAAGGGTATGTCCCTCTCTGGACCAGGAACTGAATGATGACTAAATATCAAGAAAAGTTTGTTGGGACTCCCCTGCTGGTCCAGTGGTTAAGACTCCATGCTCCCAATGCAGGGGACCAGGGTTCAATCCCTGGTCAGGGAACTAGATCCCGCATGCTGCAATTAAGAGCCCGCATGCCGCAACTAAAGATTCCACAGGCCGCAACTAAGACCCAGCAGAGCCAAATAAATAAATGTTTAAAAAATAAAAAAAAGCTTTTCAATGAAATACACCTGGATGTAAATCTGTGTAACAACCATACCCTTGTTTACTGGGCTTTGACTAATAACATCCCTTAAATGGCTGCCTCCATTCCCTAACATCTTTCTTTTGTTCTGAAGATAGCATTTAAGGTAACGGCTTGGGCCTTTTCAGGGAGTGACTCAGTTTTCCTGGGTATCTTTCAAGTATACAGGAGGTACGCATGGTATATATTAAACTTCTGGTTTTTTTCTCCAGTTCATCTCTTTTTCATTACAAGGGGGATCTCAATGAAGAACATAGAAGTGTAGAGGGAAATTTATTTTTCCTCTCACATACATGCAGTGCAATAGTATTCAGAGATATAAAGGAATGGACGACCATCAACCCGTGAAAAAAAAAAATAGATGCATCTGCACTTACATTGCTAAGTGAAAGAATCCAGTCTGAAGAGCTACACACTGTATGACCTCATTTATATGACATTCTAGAAAAGGCAAAACTGACACGGTAAACAGTTTACAGAATATGTGGTTGAAATAGTCCATATGATACTTTAGTGGTGAATACCTGTCACTATGCATTTGGCTACACCCACAGATTTTTACAACCCAACAAGTAATTTACAATCTATTCAAACTTAGCTACCTAGGATATGGGAGTGCCAAAGACTGGAATACAGAACGTAACAAAGAATCTAACTGATTCAGAAATGTATGAAAAAACTCACTGTTGGTAGTGGGACAAATGGGCTGACCTAAGTCAACTTTGGAAATGTACAGAATCTGTAGGCCAAAGACAAAATGTGCCATACATACACAGTGGACTCTATTTTCTTTCCCATGAGGGGTAGCAGCTAACAGTACTGAAACTACTATATCAGTCGTCAAATGGAACAAGCACTGAACTTAATAAATGACAAATGGTGGAAGCCAGGTTTCTTACCACTGGAGTTGGATGTTACAGTCAAACAAAGGGAGAAGGTTACAATATCCATGTCATAACAGATCCGGTTGGAGATATCAGTATAAACTCTCTTTAGCCTACACATAGTTCCACATGGAAATCTTTATAATTATGTGTATATGCATCGGCTGGGATACATGCATATATTTCTATGTACTGTCAGCTGAGCATATTTAGCTCCCACATGTAAGTTTTTAATACCATTCCTTAATAAAAGGAACAAGGCTTCTTTGAAGAAAGGGCTGATGCTAGCACTGAGACAGTAAATATATGAAGCAGGATAATCTTAAAATATCAGAAAGTTGGGCTTCCCTGGTGGCGCAGTGGTTGAGAGTCCGCCTGCCGATGCAGGGGACACAGGTTCGTGCCCCGGTCCGGGAAGGTCCCACGTGCCACGGGGCGGCTGGGCCCGTGAGCCATGGCCGCTGAGCCTGCGCATCCGGAGCCTGTGCTCCGCAACGGGAGAGGCCACAATAGTGAGAGGCCCGCATACAGCAAAAAAAAAAAAAAAAAAAAAAAAAAAATCAGAAAGTAAAGAAGTACCCAAAATTTTTAAAACCCACAAAAGAAAAATTATGTAAAATGAAAACAAGAGCAAATGGAAAAAGCTCTCAACAGCCAAAGCAAGAATTAACTAAGCAGTCTAATAATGTAGTGCTGGATTATAACCAAAACTTTACAATAAATATTCACGTGTCCCAACTGGTATAAATAAATTACATAGTTTTTGATGAATGGTGTTAAATAGAAATCTCCTATGCAGAAAGCTTCTAAACAATGTATATAGCCACTCAGCTGTCCATCAAGGATGTGAAGCTAACCCCTCTCTCCTCAAGCGTGGCTTCTGCATTATGATTTCCTCCTACATAAGACACACAGGATGGACATGGGAAGAAATTAACCTCACTGTGGGAAAATTTGACAAACACTACCTCAGCTAGGTGACCAAATTTAAGAATATAAGTGAGACGTTCCCTTAAGAGCCTGTCCTCTTGATATATAGTGAAGAGGAAGCACTTCACCTCTGTGGTCTGCTTTCTCAAAGCCAAGTCTAACCACGACAAAACCACCAAGCAAATCCCAGCGCCTGGCAGTCTATACAATACCTGAGCAGCCCTCCTCCACGCTGTCAAGGTCATGGAAACAGGGAGAGTCTGAGCAACTGTCAGAGCCCAGAAGAGTCTAAACAGACATGATGACCGCATGTCCTCTCAGATCCTGGAACAAGGAAAGGTATAACAAAGGGAACGTGAATAGGGACTTCAGTTAATAGTAAAGTATGAGGATTTGTTCATTATTTGTCATGATTCTGTAGAAAATTAGACAGGAAAAATTAAACGTCAAATAAGAGAAACCTACTGTAACAAACTGGAAATCTAGAGGAAAAGGGGGATTTCTTTGTAAAAACACATTACCAAAATGGACCCTAAATGAAGGAAAACACAAAAAGGCCAATTAACCACTGAGGAACCTCTTCCCCTACTGGCTATCCTATCACTGTTCCAGGCTTTCCCTCTCCTGGGACAGGGAAGGAGCAGGGACAGAGCTGTTTGGCAGCTCCCCTAGTATATGACCCCACCCAGTGTCTTCACCTACCCCAGCCACGCCTACCCAGTGAGGACACCTGAGGAAGGGTCAGGGATTATTGACTCAGACGTATCAACCAGGACTTTTTCTTTTCCCAGCGACTGGACCACTTACGGAAGTAAAATAAATTAGTATTTGTTGTAAGGGTAGAAATACATTAATACTTGCAAGTGGCAAGTTGAAGAATGGGTTTGGACCTGGCAGGTCCAGTGGCTCACACTGTCTCAGTGTGACCTTGCTTCTCTGCAAACTTTTGTCCCGCTCAGTGCCTTTGGGGGACCCCATTCACAGGCACAGGCTCTCTCACTGCCCTTGGGCCAACAGCAGTTCTAGGCTGACAACCACTCACCATCCATTTTCTGAGAAAGAGTTTCTCCTTTTCTTGGATTCCAAGAAAGTCATGGTTTTAAATGCCTTTGATCTGGCTTGGGTTGCATTCTCATCCTTGACCCATCACCAGAAAATGGAAAATGGGACTGGCTAGATGTGGGTTGTAAACCCATCTTCGAGCTGGGTGGAACATGGGGTCATCCTTATGCAACTGTTTGGACTGGAAGCAGGTGAGATATAATTCCCAAAGGAAAACTGAGGCCCTTGGGCCTGAGAACAGATGCTGGCTGGGATAAAGCAACAGATTCTATGTCAATGACAGCTCACTGCACAGCACAGAATCTGACACAAAAGAAAGAAAGGGGTTCACTTAGGGTCAGGGGCTGCAGCAACTCATCCAGTGCTCTTACTGTCCCTCCCAAGACTGCAAGTTCTTTCACTTGCTGAAAAGTCAGGATCATTGGTGGTGGTAAACTCAAGTCTCTTTCCTTGGGCATCAGGTCCTCACATCTCAGAGGCTGGCCCAGAACAGCCCATGTGCCGTCAGAAGATACACAGACCTCATTCCTGCCCCTGAGAGGTGGAAGTCCTTGAGTTATGCCATCTCCCTGGCCATATTAATTGCCCATCCCTGAAAAACAATACTGCTCCTTTTCCAGTTTCTTCTCTCTCCTTTACTAAGAGGAAGAAACCAAATGCTAGGGTGGTAAGGAAACTCTTGTGCAATGAAGTAACGGGAGGCTCAAGAATTATTCCATGCCATGGAACCCATAATCGGCAGACTTTCCAGAGGCCACATGGATGCATAAGGCTCTCCAAGACAATGGCAGTGGCAGTGTAAACCTCACACTGGGAGGTCCAGTTGCTCTTTGATTCTTAATGAATATGCATGTCAAAAGTTTCTAACGACTGAAAGGACAAAGGATTGCAGGGCCATGGTCTGCTGCATGGGTGTTGTGTCAGGGCCACACTCCAATGTCTAGAGGATTATTATCTCTCTTGGCAGCCTATGAGGCTGTGAGGGGGAGGCCTTTTTCTCAGCCACATGCATGTTGGTAGTTGAAACTTCTCAAAGGAATGTCTACACTGCCCAGGTAGCTCTTGAATTGCCCGGCATCATGGTCAGCTCCGTAACTGTACATGAGGGCCTGACAATGCCCAGGCTGGACTGAGCTAGAGGACCACAGATACCTGCCTGGATAGTCAGAGGTCGAGGGCTGTCCTGCCTGAGACTTGATCATCTATTCATGCCCACTCAGATGGGACAAAGGATGCCTCCAGTGCCAGGAGGGCCCCACCAGCCCTTAATAAGGCAGCATCTGGGGGCTGGCAGGTCACTGCACCCAGTCCTGTATAAATCCACACATGTCTACTGAGTGCCCTCCTGTCTGGGCTGTGCTGGAACCTGGGGCTGCCCAGGCAGAGTAGGGCCAGCATCACCCTTCCCAGGTAGGAGGGCAGATGGAAACCATGCGTGACTTCTGACACCCTCCCCAATGCTTGACAGAGGTTGAGGTGGATAAGAAACAGTCCGAGACAAGAACAGACATTTCATTCTTCTCTCAGAGCCCAGGACTGGGCGAAGGCAGGCCAGAAAAACAGTTGTTGACCTCAGCTCCCTGACTCCTGTTTGACCCTGGGCAAGTCCTATCCATTCTGGAGGCTTCAGAGAGAAGGAGAGGGGAGGACAATGAGGGCCAATTGTGCTTAAACCTAACTCTAACCTTTACCCTAAGAACCCTACCCTCTAACCGTAACCCCCTAACAACCCTAGCCCCAGACCCCTAGACCCTCGCCACTGACCCCTAAACTCTAATCCCTGACCCTTTAACCACAACCCTCTACCATGACTCTCCAACAATGACCCATAACCCTAAACCGTGACCGCTGAACCCTCACACTGACTCAGCCCCAGGCCTAAAGCCTGGCCTAGTGGGTACCGAGAAAGGACCCTATGAACTCTCAAATAAACCAAGGAATTAAATTTTCCCGACCACGAATTTAGCAATGGTTTCTTAGATTTGACAGTAAAGCATAAGAAATGAAAGAAAACAATAGATACATTGGATTTCCTCAAAATTACAATCCTTTGTGCATCAAAAGAGGCTATCCAGAAAGTAAAACGAGAGCCCACAGAATGGAAGACAATATTGGCACATTATATATCTGATAAGACTCTTTACCTAGAATATACCCGGGACTTTTCCAACTCATCAACAAAACACAAACAATACAATTTTTGAAACAGACAAATAACTTGCATGGACTGCTCTCCAGGCAAGATATACAAATGGTCAACAAGGACATGAAAAGATGTCAAACGTCAGGAGTCATGATGAAAATGCAAATTAAGGCCACAGTGTGATGCCCCTTCACACACACTGAAATAAAAATAAATTTTAAAATAAATTTTAAAATATGTAAATAAAAATAACAAATGTTGGGCTTCCCTGGTGGCGCAGTGGTTGAGAGTCCGCCTGTCAATGCGGGGGACGCGGGTTCGTGTCCCGGTCCGGGAGGATCCCGCGTGCCAAGGAGCGGCTGGGCCCGTGAGCCGTGGCCGCTGAGCCTGCGCGTCTGGAGCCTGTGCTCCGCAGTGGGGGAGGCCACAACAGTGAGAGGCCCGTATACCGCAAAAAAAAAAAAAATAAATAACAAATGTTGGCAACAATGCAGAGAAATTGGAACCCTTAAAAGTTACTTGTGGATATGTACAACGGTGCAGTCTACGTGTACAAACCTTTAGCATTTACTCAAAAATATAAAATATCATTACCGTGTGGTTCAACAACTCCACTCCTAGATATTTACCAAAAAAATGGAAAACAGGCTTCAAACAAAAACTTGTACACCAGCGATTCATAGCAGCGCTGTTCACAATAGCCCAGGGTAGGAAAGATTTAAATGTCCATCAGCAGGTAAACGGATAAGCAAAGTACGGTAGATCCATAAGCTGCATTATTCTGTCATGTAAAGGAATAAAGTAAAATTATACAGCCGCTGTGGAAAACTGTATGGTGGCTCCTCAGAAACATGGAAAATGTATGATCCCTTGATTCCACTCCAGGGTGTACACCCAGAATAATAGAAAGCAAGGACTGGAACAGATATCTGTACCCCATATTCACAGCAACACTATTCACAATAGCCAAAAGGTGGAAGCAACACAACACATCCTTCAACAGATGAATGGATAAGTACAGTGTAGTAGATACGCAATGGAATATGATTCAACCTTTAAAACTAAGGTAATTCTCACACATGCTACAATGTGGATGAACCTTGAAGTCATTATGCTAAGTGAAACCAGCCAGACACCAAAAGGACAAACATTCTATGATTCCACTAGTATGAGGTATGCAGATAAGTCAAATCCAAAGACAAAGTAGAATAAGGTTGCCAGGGGTTGAGGGGAGTTAGTGTTTAATGGCTACGGTTTCACATGGGGAAAATAAAGTTCTGGAGATGGATGGTGAGGATATTTTTACAACAATGTGAATGTAGTTAATGCCATAGAACTGTATACTTACAAATGGTTTAATTGGGGCTTTCCTCGTGGCACACTGGTTAAGAATCCGCCTGCCAACTGCAGGGGACATGGGTTCAAGTGCTGGTCCTGGAAGATCCTGCATGCCACAGAGCAACTAAGCTCGCGAGCCACAGCTACTGAGCCCTCGTGCCACAACTACTGAAACCCGTGTGCCTAGAGTCTGTGCTCTGTAACAAGAGAAGCCACCGCAATGAGAAGCCTGCACACGGCAACGAAGAGTAGCCCCTGCTCGCCGCAACTAGAGAAAGCCTCTGTGCAGCAACAAAGACCCGACACAGCCAAAAAATAGAAAATAAAATATTTTTTAAAAAGCTTTTAAAAAGTGGTTTAAATGGTAAATGTTATGTGTTTTTAATCCCAATGGAAAAAATGAATGAAATAATGATCAATGTTACAATGCGGATAAACAGTGAAAACATCCCAAGTGAAAGAAGCCATACAGAAAAACCACCCAGATCATGCTCATCTTGTACACTTTCAATCCAGCAAAGTTTTTTAAGTGAGGAAAAGCCCCAGTGATGGTTCCAAGAAGAGAAAACTGGATTCGAATAGAAAAATACATTTCCACAAAGCTGGGGCAGCTGGTGAAAGTTGAAGCGGGTCTGTGGATAGGATTATAATGTGGAAACCATAATTATTCCTCACTTTGGGGTTATATGCTGGTTCCCTGTGAGAGTGGCCCTCCCACTCTCACAGGGTAAAACACACTGGAGTATTTTGTGAAGGTGGAAAACTTTATACTGCTATTTAAAGTTTTTTATACACTTGAAATTTACTAGAAAAAAAAGTACTTATCAAAACAACCATGTCATACCATGCCAGAAATACAGACATCAAACTCTGTTACAGAGGCCAAGCCCTACCCAGATCCAGTTCACCCACAGTGGGGATGCTAATCACCCTTGTAGGAGTCCACATACTACAAGAGGCACCATGGGAAGATTATATTGGGAGCCACTATGTGCTGCAGTGCCCGTTCCGTGGGGTCAGCATGGGTGCACGCAGGTCAGCCAGTGTCTGTGTGTCTCAGCCTGTAACCACAGACCACACTGTCCTGCTCTGCTCACAAGAGCGAGGCCAATGGAGGGACAACAGGGGTGGGAACAAAGCCGGGTCATGGTCTGGCTGGGTGAGAAAGGGTCCAAGGAGCGAGAACCCGGCTGCCCTTGCCTGATGAGCCGAGAGCTGACATCCACCCTGTGGGCAGCCCCTCTCCCCACGTCCCGAGGTAAGGCTGACTTTCCTGCATCCTGGGGCAGGGTCATTCCTGTGTATAGAGCAGGACGCACAGCAGTGCATGCAGCAGGCCTGATGCCTGCCCTTGCCATGTACTTGGGGGCTTGGTGAGGGTGGAACATCCTGACAAGACATGGGCCGACCCCGGGGAGGATGTAGGGGTGAAGCGTTTGAGAGCCTCTGGAGGGGATCCTCACCTGTCTGCACAGGTGGACTGAGGACACCGACCAAGGGTGGGCAGGCGGGGAGCCCCGGAAGGGTCCTGGGTCATCCCTGAGGCTGGAGGAGGGGTGTGGAGCTGGGGGTGATGGCGGTGGGCATGAGGGGCTGATCGCCAGACAGTGTGGAGGGACCATCAGAGGCAGCGGGGTAGGTGAAGACTGTGCCGGATGGGAGGACAGAGAGACCAGCAGGCGGCACTGTAGGGCGGGATCAGGGCTGCTCCCTGCAGGGCGGCGCCTAGCCCCGCGCCTCTGGAAGCTCCTGGTGTCTGGCCAGACCCCAGCCGGCAAGAGAAAGGAAGCCCCGTCTCCGCGGCTGAAAACACCAGTGTGGGACGTTTGCCGTCCACTTCACCTGGCGGGGAAACGGGCACACTGAAGTGGAGAGTGACGGGGTGCAGGTGGGAAATGCGGGTGCTCGGAGCCTGGAGAGGTGGACACTCAGTACCCGGTCTGTGGATGGTCTAGTCCTCTGGGTGTCTTGTCTCTTCTTGGGGGTCACTGGGGCTTTAACCTCACTCCGTGGAGTACAGGAGGAGAGGGATGCACACGCCCCGGGCTCACTGTGCCTGGGCTCCTGGGGAGGACCTCTCTGGCCCACATGTTCGCAGGCCTCAGGCACCCCTGCTCGACATTCCCCTCCAGAGACTCGGCAAAAGGACCTGCCCTGTGAAACGGGGCGCCTGGCTCGGGGGGCTTGTGGGTCCCTTCTCAGATGGCCACACTCAGGTCTCAGGGTGGGTGCGGTGGCCTGTGACCACTCGCCAACTCACCACGCTGCTGCGGCTCCTTTCTGGGGCCTGAGATGCCCCAGGGGTGGCTGGGGGAGCGGGGCAGGTTGCTGTGATGGGGAAGTGTGGGACGGGGGTCCTGGGCCCTGGGTCCCTCACAGAGGAGGAGAGGGGGTCATGCCCAGAGCGGGGGAGGCCGGTGACGGTCCTGGGTGTCAGCAAGCACAGCGCCGCGCCCCGCAGGCCAGGTGTGGGATTCCTGTGGCCCCGGCACAGGACACCAGACGGGGGGTGCGGTTGGGACAGGGGACGCTTCCCCTCAGGCCTGGAGCCCGAGGTCAAGGTGCTGGGGTCCCGCTCCTCCGCGCCTTCTGGGGTCAGTCAGTCCCAGGCCACTCCCAGCCCCGTCTCTGTCTCTGCCATGACATCGCCTTCTCCCCCATGTGTCTGGGTCCAAATGCCCCCCATGAGGACGCCCGCACACCGGTCAGTGACCTCAGCTCACCCCGGGCAGCTCTGTGGTGGCCCATCTGCACACAAAGTCCCATACTGAGGTCCCGGGAAGTCCGTCTTCCGGGGCCTCTTGAGGTGACAATCCTCGTGGTCGACACAGCTCGTGGGGGCTTGTGGGTCCCCCAGGCCGGAATCCAGGAGCCTCATGGAGGATGGGGTGTCCTGAATCAGGGAGGACGGACGGAAGGGCAGAGCGGGGGAGGGAGGCCGAGGGGCGGTCAGCCCTGCCCTCCAAGGACGGGGGGAGTCTCTAGAGGGCCAGGTCGGAGCTGGCGGGGGGACGCGGTGCTCAGAGGCGGGCGGCCTGGGCTGCAACGTCAGGGTCGCTTAGGGCAAACATAACCCAGTTCCAGCCCTAATGCTGACCCTTCAAAGCACCTACACCAAGCCACATCTAATCAAGTCACACAAATACATCATGAGAAAGAAATGTACACCAGTATACCTTACAAATATGAACACAAGAATCCTCCACAAAATTAGAACAACATGGAGCCAACAGAACATTAAATGCATGATGCCATAAGCAAGTATCTCTACACTGGAAATGTCAGGTTGTTCAACATATTAAACCTAAGCAATGTACTGAAGAACTATAAAGAAGTGAAGTCAAAGCACATGATCCTATCAATTACTGCAGGAAAGGCTATAATCAAACTCCAGTGCTATTTCATGACACAAGCACTCAAGAAAATAGGAATAAAAGGAAGTTTGTTCAATATGAAAAAGAGTAGTATACAAAGCCACAGCAAACACCATGCTCAATGTTAAAAACTGAAAGATTTACTCCTGAAATCAGGAACAAGGCCAGGAAGGTGGCCTCCACCGCTGATAATAGTGTACTGGAAGTTCTACCCAGGGTTTTGAGGGAAGAAACCAAAGCCATCCATATGTGAATGGAAAAATTAAAACTGTGTGCATTCACAGAACACAGATCACACCATCTTATATATAAAACTTCCTATAACAACAACAAATTATTTGACTAATCACTAATTCAGCAAAGTTATAGAAAAAAATATCAATTCACAAAAATCTATCTTATACATATATACTAGCGATAAATAATCTGAAAAAGAACTTATGAAAACAATTCCATTTTAAATAATGTCAACATTAATATTTACGAATATATTTAATCAAGATACAAGACTTGCTTTTCTGTATGTAAAGCTGTCTGTACGTTTGAAATTACTGGAAAGTCAAGTACTTTGCAAAACACCATGTCAAAACCATGCCAGAAAGGCAGAGGAAACATCAAACTTCCATACAGAGGCCAAGCCTTACCCAGATGCAGCTCACCCCAAGTCCACATGTCATTTAGAGGCACTGTGGAAAGACTTATTAGAACTTCCCAATATAAAGGACTTCCCTTTCTTCCCTGTTGTGGATGACTTAGATGTGGTAGAAACAGCGGGATTTGGGAAGTTCAATTTTCCACATCATTCCACCAAGAAAATACTGTTAGAAATAATAAATGAATTCAGTAAAGATGCAAAATCAGTACACACAACTCAACTGCATTTCTAAACACGAATAATGAACCATCAGAAAGAGAAAAAAAACCTATTTACAGCTGCATCAAAAAGAACAAAATACCAAGGAATAAATTTAACCGAGGATGTGCAAGACCTGAAAACTTTAAGACACTCATGAAGACATTGAAGAAGACACAAGTCGGTGGAAAGACTCCCCATGCTCATGGAATGCAAGAATTACTGTTGCTAAAACGTCCTTTCCACCCAAAGCGGTGCACACAGGGAAGGCAGGCCGTCCTGAAATTCCAATGGTGTTTTTCACAGAAATGGAGCAAATCTTCCTAAGATGCGTGTGGAGCCACAAAGGACCCCGAAGAGCCAAGGTGACCCTGAGAAACCAGAACGGGCCGCAGGCATCTCCCTCCCTGACTTCACACTTCATCATGAAGCTACAGTCCCCAAAACAGTGTGGAACTGGCTCAAAACAGGCACACAGACCAGAGGGACGGGACGGAGAGCCCAGAACCCACCCCGCACTCTGGCGGGGGAGGGGGCCGTTAAGTTACGACCAGGGGGGCAGGGACACACCGAGTGGAAGGGCAGCCCCACGGTAAACGGTACGGGGGAGACTGCACACCCCATAACCCACGCAGCTCCACCGCACACCAGCCTGACCAAAAACCCAGCTTTGCACACCAAGCCCTTCCTGGGTCGCACGAGGACGGACCCCGGCAGCCGTCAGTCGCCCCCAGGAAGCTTCTCCCCACTGTTCCTCACTGTCTCCTCACCTGTTCCTCCGGCGTCGCCTGCATCCTCAGGAAACCCAGCTCCCGTCAGCGAGGACGCAGCCCCACGTTGTCCTGAAGCCGAAACCCCAGCGAGTCCTTGAGGAGACCGAGCGCCCGTCAGCAGCCACAACCCGGCGCTGCCTGAGGAGACACAACTGCCCTCAGCTGCGCTCAGAGCTGGGTCCGCGGGGAATGCGCATGCGCTGTGGGTCAGAGAGGCGGGATCAGCGCCACCCTGTGGTCGGTACGGGAAGTGCAGGCCACCCCTCCCTCACGGGTCACTGGAGACAGCGACCCTGCTGGCAGAATTGCTGAACCCATTAAATTGTGGAAACTCAAACAAATGAAGCCAATATCCCATAGCTTCTCCAAAGTAGTTAAGGAACAATGAATTGGAAGCCGTATGGAATAAAATGAATGTAGACACAAGCTTGACAACTTACACCAAATTCACTCAAAATGATTCAGAGACAAGTTTTAAATGCAAAACTATTCAAAATTATAGGAGAAAACATCACAGAAAATTGATATGACCTTGGGCTTGGTCATGTCCATCACAAGCTTTGTGGTTTTAACATACAACGCAAAAAAGCAGTCCAGAAAGAAAAACAAGGGATTCTGTGGACTTTATAAAATTAAAAATTTCTACTGTGTGAAAAACCTCATTCAGAAAATCGAAAGACAACACACACTGGGGGACAAAAACTGCAAACATATCTAATAAAGAATTTGTCTCAAAATATACAAAGAACTACAACACAACCCCATTAAAAATAGGGAAAGCTCTAAATAGACACCTGGTCAAAGAAGGTACAGAGATAGTATACAAAACTATGCCCAGGACTGGGGGGCAGAGATACAGTGGTCCAGTTCAACTCCCTGAGTCATTTGTGACCCAGGAATAGTCCTGTCCTTCCTGGAGGCCTCAGAGAGATGGGGAGGGAGGAAGGGGAAGAGGGCGGATTCTGCTTAGACCTAACTCTAACCCCGACCACTCTCACCACTTTCATTCAACATGGTCTAGGTAGTCCCAGACATAGTAATTACATGAGAAAAAGAAATAAAAGGAATCCAACGGTAGAGGAAAAAGTAAAACTGTCACTGTTTGTAGATGAGATGATGTTTTATATTTCATTTATTTATTTATTTATTCATTCATTTATTTATTCTGGTTGCGCTGGGTCTTAGTTGTGGCAGGTGAGCTCCTTAGTTGCGGCAGGCAGGCTCCTTAGTTGTGGCATGAGAACTCTTAGTTGTGGCATGCATGTGGTATCTAGTTCCCTGACCAGGGATCGAACCCAGGCCCCCTGCATTGGGAGCACGGACTCTTAACCACTGGACCACTAGGGAAGTCCCGACATGATGTTTTATTTAGAAAATCCTTAAGATGACCCCCCCAAAACAAATAGAATTCATTGGAAAATTCAGTTAAGTTGCAGGATACAAAATTAACCTATAGAAATCAGTTGCATCTCTATCCACTGGCAACACATTTTCAGAATGAGAAATTAAGAAAACAAACCCATTGACAATGGTATTAACAAAAATGAAATACCTAGGAATACATCTAACCCAGGAGGTAAAAGACCTGTACTCAGAAAACTGGAAGACACTGATGAAAGAAACTGGAGACGACACAGACAAATGGACAGATATAATGTGTTCATGGATTGGAAGAATTCATATTGTTAAAATGATTCCACATCCCAGAGCAATCTAGAGATTTGATGCCATTCTTATCAAAATACCAATGGAATTTTATGAGAACTAGAACAAAGAATTCTGATATGTGTAAGGAAACAGGAAAGAACCTGAATAGTCAATATGATCTTAAGAAAGAAGCACAAACTTGGACATATCACACTCCCTGTTTCAAACTATACTACATATCTAGAATAATCAAGACAGTATGGTATAGGAACAAAAGAAATACACAGAGATCCATGGAACAGAATTGAGAGCCCCAAAAGAAACATAGGCATATATGGTCAATTCATCTATGACAACGGAGGTGAGACGATACAATGGGGAAAAGATAGCCTCTTCAATGAATGGTGGTGGGAAAACTGGACAACGACATGCACAAGAATCAAACTGGAATCCTTTCTTATACCACCTACACAAGCAACCTCAAAGTGAATCAAATACTTCAACGTAAGACCTGAAGCCATAAAGCTCCTCGAAGAGAACATAAGCAGTATGCTCTTTGACATCCGTCTTAGCAATATTTTCTGGATCTGCCTCCCCAAGCAAGGGGAACAAAAGCAGAATAAACCAATGGGACTCCACCCAACTTTAAAGCTTTTCAATGGCAAAGGAAACCATGCACAAAATGAAGAGGCAGCCTACCGAATATGAGAAAATAGTTGCAAACAGTATGTCTGAAAAGGGGTTCATATCCCAAATAGATGAAGAACCACACAACTGAACCTCCAAAAATCAAAAACCCAATTAAAACTTGGGACCGAACATTTTTCCAAAGAGTACGTACAGATGGCCAAGAGACATATGAAACTATGACCAATATCACTTATCATCAGGGAAACGCACATCAAAAGAACAATGAGATTATCACCTCACACCTAAAAACTTGGCTATCTTCCAAAACACAACAACTAACAAGCCTTGGCGAGGATGAGGAGAACCCTCACGCCTTCTCTTGGGAATGTTCATTGGTGCAGCCTCTGTGGAAAACAGTACAGAGGTTCCTCAAGAAATTGAAAATAGAACTACCATATGATGCAGGAATTACACTTGGGGGTATCTTTCTGAAGGAAACAAAAACACGAATTCAAAAAGATACACACAGGGAGATCAGCTCAGTGCTTTGAGACCACCTAGAGGGGTGGGATGGGGAGGGTGGGAGGGAGGGAGACGCAAGAGGGAAGAGATATGGGAACATATGTATATGTATAACTGATTCACTTTGTTATAAAGCAGAAACTAACACACCACTGTACAGCAATTATACTCCAATAAAGACTTAGAAAAAAAAAGAAAACAAAAATACGGGAATGCATCGAAATCACATCTACAATGGACACTTAGGTTTATCTCGTATGTCTGAAGCACAGTTACTCCTTTTTGACAGTCAAATGCATTCCCCTCCTCAATGCCAAAGCAGATGTACAATTCATATACAAAAGGCCACAAAACAGGCCACTTTGCTCAGTAAAATTTAAGTTAAACCATGTATAAGCCAGAGTGACTTCCTCACACCTCAATATGTGAAGAGTTTTTTTCCCTTTTGATTACAAGTCTTTCAATAGAAAGCATCGATGATCAAAATGTCAATCCCTCAGTGCCAGAATGATTCAGCTGTTTGGCCCACGTGTAGATCACGTCCCTCAGCGCTAGGCCTCCTTTATATTTGCCTAGTTAATCCACATTGGGGGAATACTGATCAGGTATCGTGCACATGCTCAGAGGAATGTTAATGAGAAAACGCTTTATATAGGCCATACATTTTGTTGTTCATACCCAATTGTCACACAAGCATTGCACATGTGCTTTTAGCCGTAGACCTAAAGCAAACAGTGATACATCATGAGTAGTTAGATTCTGATAACTTCACTAGGTAATTTTCCTTTCCTCTTAAACATCAGGGCAAAATGAAGCCAATACAGTAACTTTCATAAATCCACACTTCCATACAGAGGTGTCATTTATCCAATTGCTCCAAGTCCTAAGTAGCTTGAGGGGAAGGACTTCCCTGTGTCTGGAAAACACAGATCAAAGCCAGTAACAAAAAAACAAAAACATTATAACCATATTCACCAGTTCACTCAGTAACCAGTCCTTCTGTTAACTGTTTACAAAGCCATCCGATTCTCCATTAAGATTTTTTATTTCTTACCCAGTGTGGCATTATGATATGAAATTTATCAGAGACCTGTGCTTGCCAAAAGGTCCTTCACATAGATCTTCTTGAAGATGGAGCACTTTTGCAAAGTGTTAGAGCACAACAGTAACTATCTATAAATCACATAAAGACTTAAAAGGTCATGGTTAAACATTTGACCACAATGTAAATTACAAAAGAAACCATTATTGCTGTTACATACAACATTTAAAAATAACTAGAATTATGACTGATAAAACTTTACCAGGACATACTAGAGTTTTAGGAATTCTATGTAATTTAACATACTAATCAAACATTTCTCTCTGACATGGCTCAAGGGCCTTCTAAAGCAGCTCAAAGTTAGCTGGAGATCAAAAGAACTGTTAGAATTGGCCAAACAACACTTATTCACTGAACCAAAGTAAAGAGATTTCAAACAAGAATACAGATCACAGACACAGGCAAAGGAACTCACAAGCTGTTCACAATCAAAAGCAGCATTCCAAGACAACTTTGGAGGGAGAAACCAAATCCAGGCTTGCCCTAACCCACTGCCAACAAAATCCATCTTAGAAAATCCTGGTCATGCACAACTCTTTCCTCAGTGTTCCATTTTCACAGATGTTCATCACCTTCTGTATCCATCTTATGTTGCCCCTTATTTTCTTCCGCATTCAGACAACCAGCTCTACTACAAAGTGATTTTCTTTTCTCTTTGTACCATCAGCCTGTTACCTAGCTGCTCACTTTCTTTATTACGTAGCTTCATAAATGCTTGAACATATGGAACTTCTTTTGTCTTTCTCTTCCTGTGACAAAAGAACTCTAGCTGAAGGATAGTATAGTCATTTAGGCTCCCACTCAAAGACCACCATTCCTCATTTTTCAAGAATGTATCCATACATTGGCCAGACAAAATTACAATAGAATTTCATTCTTTTCTTAGTCTTAGGTTTACAACTATAGGTTGACCAGTCTGCCAGGATTTTGCCCACTGGATATCACATGGAACTGAAGAAGAAGCACTTCTTATGCTTGAACCATAGAACACTCACACACCGACTAAAAACAAAACAAAATCCTAAACACCAACGGAAGCCTCAAACCAAAGGAACCAGAAACCAAACAGAAACCAAACAGCACAAGACTCAAATCATCTTCCAAGTCTCAACTTAGCCTGTGACCTCTGTCCAAGTGGTGCACCTTCCAAATGAGATTTCCTGGAATGAAAATCACCCAAATGGGAACCAAGTTTCCCCCAAATGTACAGGGCTAAAAGGACCTCAGACTGCATGCCAGGGGAGTTACCACACGCTGGTTGAGGTGCTGCAACATCCCAAATGCTATTTTCCTGGTGCCCCAAAATAATCCCTTGGAGTAGCACATTCGGGGCAGCCCAGGCAGGAAGAACAGAGGAACGTCCTCAAGGCAAAGACGGCCTTGGCAGCTGCTAGGGTGGTCCCTCTTCCACCATCTATTCCTGCCCCAGAGTTCTAACTGCTGGGATGACTGGGGCTCGGCCTTTCCAGGCAAGGGTCCCAGGTGGTCTGGCCTCTAAAGGAATTCTCCAACCCTACACTCTCTCGAAAGAGGCTGGCATGGAGAAAATCTCAGTGTCCGATCAAGTCAGGGGACCCACAGGGGCCATCCCCAAGTCAGCCCCACATTGGGTACTAAATTTGATGTCGAAAACTCGACCTGTGTGCACCAGTGCCAAATCGAATCTCAGAGAGAGAGAGGTTTGGAGGAAGTAGAAAAGAATGGTTTTACTGCTTTGGCAGCCAAAGGGGGACACAGAAAACTTGTGCCCTCAAAAACCATGCGTCCAAATGCAGGAGGGTCTGGTGAGGAGTTTTACAGCAATGGTTTAAGAACACACTTGCTCCTAAGGATTAGTGTGTGTACAGGGCCTAACTCCCTCTAATCTGGCCTCAGATGGTCTCTTGATGAGCTTCCCTGAAATAAAGAAGACTAAAATCTTCTATTTTGTGGGGGTTTTAAGTTGGTAAAGAGCTCAAAGATACTCTTACCTGTAACCCTTGCGGCAAAACCAGGATCTTGCCCCAAGGCTGCACTATTGTTTCTTGATGGTTCCTCCCTTTTCTCTGCATCCCCTCGATCCCTGATTAGCAACTGTTCGAATCTGCCCTTTGGAACTCAGGGAAGGTCCTGGAGTCTCTAGTCTAAATAAGGCCCTGACATTACACCTAACTCAGTCCCTGACACTGTCTCTAACTAAGGCCCTGCTGCCCTCAATATTTAAGTCCTGACATTATCCTGAGCTAATACACTGATCCTTATATTACCAAGGTCCTGAAACTATCCCAAAGTAAGCCGTGACACTGTCCCTAAGTGAGGCTCTGAGGCTGTCCCTAAAAGAGGCTCTGAGAATGTCTTTAATGAAGACCCTAAGGCTGATACTACAGACGCCCTTATACTACTCCTACGTCATGCCCTGACACTGTCCCTCAATCAGGCCCTAAAGATAGGCCTCACTTAGGCCCTGTTGCCGTACCTTAGTTAGGCTCTGACGCTGTCCCTACATCAAGCCCTGACACTGGTCCTGATTAAGGCCCTGACACTCGTCCTAACTAAGGCCCTGCGGCCGTCAATATCTAAAGTCCTGACTTTATCCTGAGCTAATATCCTCACCCATGTCTTACCAAGTTCCTGAAACTGTCCCTCACCCTAACCCTAACCCTCACCCTCACCCTAACCCTAACCCTCACCCTAACCCTAGCCCTGAAGTCTGACTGAGCCCCTCTCTGTGCTGCCCAGCCTCCCACTATTACACACAAATCCTGGCAAAAAGGTATTCATGACATTCACCTGGCAACCTCAGTCCCTCTAGCACAGTAAGCATGACCACAATGAGGTACTTGCCCCGAAAGTGGGACAGGTGCGCCACCTTACCATCAAGGCGCCCAAGAATGCTATGCACAGGACACACCACCACAGTGGTGACACAAGGGGTTTTCTGGGAATAGGAAACAGCACTGCTTGATTTTCAGCGCCTGAGGGACAACCTGTACAACTCCAGAGGCACCACAGAGAGTAGGTGACACATGCTCACACACCAAGGAGGCATGCAGCAGAGCGGTGGGATGGGTCTTGCAAGTGGCCCTCCGTGCCCTGGGGAGAGCCATCCCACCAGTCTGCTGCATGCCTCCTAAGGTGAAAAAAGTGTCTGTTGCATCAGAGGACCATAGCCACACTGATGCCCTGAAGCAAAGGACAAGAGACTAAGGTCGGGATAGAGTCGCCACTCCTGAGTTCCACACAAGGCAGTGGGGGAGAGGCAAGGGCCTCAAGGGCAGGACAAGAGTGGTCCCGTTTTCTTTGAACTTCCAGCCCTCATCTTGTTCAACTTAGCCCCAGCCCTGGAGAGCATGACATAACCACCAATCCATGTGCATGGAATCCCCAAAGGGGAGACCCAGGGAGACCGTCACCAGCAGGGCCTACTTCAGCCTCACCAGCCACCTCTTCTCAGGTGACAGTGCCTAACAATTCTGGGAATATTACATCTCACACATGACATGACACCTGTGAGATGAGGTTATCACAGCCACATGAGAGTAGAGGACCCACACTGCATGGCCTCACTGCCCTCGGGTTGCCAGGGGCCAGAGATGGAGTATGAGGTAGGATTGGGTCAGCTGGACACACACCTAAGAGCCGATGCACACGCCCAGGCAGGCAGCTCAAGAAGCAACGGGAGAGCCAGGTGCAAAGTTGTGGTCAAACCCAGAGCACTATGCATGTCCAGAAGCCCAAGGTCCCTGGCAACATGCACTGAAGAAAACCGCACCTCTCTAGCAGCAAAAAAACCCGCCAAAAATTGGTGAAAAACTTGCCACACCCAGCAATGGGGGCTGGCTATTCACAAATTGCAGGGGTCCCCCAGCAGCTCAGTCCAGCCACCGGTCCCCAGCACTACCCCATCACTGCCAGCCCCTGAGCTCTCACGGCCATCTCAGGGTAGCGTGGCAGCAAAGGGGGACGGGGGGATGAGTGCCAGGAATGAGGGGCAGAGTGGACGGGGCATGCCCTCTCCAGTTCGCCCAAGTTGGCAGGTACCGGTCCCTCAATGTCTCTCGATGGCGACTTGGGAAAATTCTGCAGACGCGCCTCCGACGACTGGGCCCCAAGAGGGACAACACCCAGACCCGTGCCACCCTACCCAGGTTACCTCTCATGGCCCGGGGCGGTCCCCACCTCCTGCGTGCGACTCCGAAAAATCTATCAGAAAGAGTCCAACCACCGGGACTCAAGCATGCCCGCCACTGCGTCCATTCCACACTCCACGGGCCTCAGCACGTACCGGTCGGCCTTCTCCTCTGGAGCAGGAAGTGTAGAGGGAGTGGGGAAATTAATAAGGTCGGCAAAGAACACCCGCGCCACGGGCGTCTGCGTGGGTGCAGGACGCCCTCCCTTTCCTCCCCGCAGCGCCGGGCCATCGCGGGGTGGCTCCTGCAGCCCAAGGGGCGCTGGTGAGTACCAGTACGCCGGGCCAAGCGGCTCCACGTCCGGGCGGAAGCGCGGCGCGACCACCCCCAGTGAGCCTGCGCGCCCAGAACGCGGCGAGCGAATGACGTGCCCACGCCCCTGCGTGAGCCGGAGAGCTCCCGGCAGCTTCGCCGGGCGCCCGGGACTCCGCTTCACGCTCGGAGGCCGCGTCCCATCCATCGCCAAGGGCGCCAGAGCTCCAGACGGAAGAGGCGATATAAAAGAGGCCGCCAGAGGGCGGCCGACAACCGGCGCGAACGTAAGCGGGACAGACCCCGAGAGCCCGGGAGAGAGGACGCAGCGCTGGCCGCCCGAAAGCTAGAGCTTGTCCCGGGGCGGGTGGAGGGCGTCCGCCCCAGCCCTGAGGCATCCTCGTGGCACTTAGCTCCCGGTTTCGCATGGCACAGCACTGCACAACCGGCCCCGGCAGCAGACAGGGGGAGCGGGGGCGGGGAGAGGAGGCTGGGAACATATTGGCTGGCGCCTGCCGCCTTGGAGACAACACTAGCCACGCGATTTCCAGGTGGTTAAAATTCCATGGAGACGCCGGCGGGGCCTGGTGGCCAGCAAGAGCTGCCCAGAGTGCAAGAGCGAGATCCTGGCTCCTGCGAAGGAGGGAAGCCGTGGACTGGCAAACCGAAACCAAGCAAGTGCTCAAAGAACAACAATGCATGAGTCGGTTTTCATTCCATACTTTGGAACAGAGGAAGTCTTTCGAATGTACAGGGAAAGCCCAGGAGCTGGAAAGGAAAGGCTGATACGCTCAAACCCATACAAATGGAAATAAAAATCTATCTCTGCATAGACCGTGACAACGTCCAAAGACAACAAATGGGTGTGTGGGAGACACTGGGGGAAATGCACTTGCGGTCACGATGACATGGATTTCAGCATGACTTACCACAATAACAGGGGGGAAAAAGTGTGTGTGTGTCCATAGCTATCCACTATACACCGAGTTCCACTACATCTGTACAATGCAACATTGTGTGTTGTGTGTGTTTGAAATATGTTAAATGATGATGATAAACTATAGTCCAATAACAAAAACAAAACAACCACCCAAAAGTCAAGATGTAGAACTTCCAATGTCAGGCATTAAAAAAAAAATTTTTTTAAATAGAGCTTCCCTGGTGGCGCAGTGGTTGAGAGTCCACCTGCCGATGCAGGGGACACGGGTTCGTGACCCGATCCGGGAGGATCCCACATGCCGTGGAGTGGCTGGGCCCGTGAGCCATGGCCGCTGAGCTTGCGCGTCCGGAGCCTGCACTCCGCAACGGGAGAGGCCACAACAGTGAGAGGCCCGTGTACCAAAAAAAAAAAAAAAGGGAAAAAAATATATATCTGATAAGGGGTTCCTATCCAATCCCTAGCCCTAACCCTAAACAGTGCCCTAACACATAACCTAACCCTAACCTGTACCCTAATTCTAACCCTAACCCTAACCCCTAACCCTGACCCTCACCCTCACCCTACTGTTTTTCCAAGTATAGTTCCTGCTTCTTCTTTTCTCAATTACTCTAACAAAGCCCACAAATGTCCTCAACAATCTGGCTTAAACTTTCTTGAAGTCCACACCCCATTAGGAGCTTATGCTCTGGAACATTGATAAGGCGAAATACAGAGACCATCAGATGCACCTGTCCATGGGCTCAACATGAAGCCCACCACTATCCGTCATTCTCCCACCCATCACCCTGATGGGGAACTCTTGGTGTCATCACTGGTAACCTGCAAAGCAATATGACTTAAATCTCACCACTTCTTTTTCCCATCACCCATTGGGCGTCTCTCATAGATATTCCCCCCAGCATTATCATATGATCCAGTCTCCGGACATAATTCCCTCCAATTTTCTCCACAAAGGAAAAATAACATTTTAGTGCTTATGGCCTAACTCATTTTGCCTAGGGGTAAAGAGACCCTAACAACACATCCCCAGCCACTGAAACGTAAAGATACCGGTTATATTTCCTTCTATGTGAACAGGAATTTGTATGGGTTTCCTCCAGTCTACTAGCTCATGAAGGCCATGTCATATGCCAGTGTATCTGTTTAAATGCAGGCTCTGATTCCACCTGGTGAATAATGGGCTCACCTGGTTCTAGGTGTTGGATGCCATCCCTTCCCCTCCCCTCTCCCTCAGTGTATCAGCTCACGTTTCAGGTCCTGACTTTTCCTATGACTCTTGCTCATCCTGCTTTAGTTGACTCTCTTATTATCTACATTTAGTCAGTAAGGTTATTATTTAGTTTTCTCTATTAATATTATTGAAAAAGCTAGAAGCAATAGGGTACATTTGGGAATATGTTCATGAAATAGTATGGAGGAAAGGGCTTTTCATAAACAGCAGGTTCTACATTAGTAAATATGCAGGTGATATCACAGGGCTGAGGAAGTGCTGATCTGCCCCAGACCCGCAGGTGTGACATCTCAGTGAAGGAGTGGAGCCAGGGTTACATGTACAAATGTGTCAGTCAGAGAAGAGAACTCGGATTGGTCTTTCTGGTTCCCAGGAGAGATAACATCACTGATGACATTGATTACACATCCAACACTAATGGCAAACCCACTATGAAGTTCAGACATGCTGTTACTATCGTGATCCCCAGTTTACATCCTTGCAGACTGAAATGCAGATGGTGAGGCCACATCCTCAGTGCCCACAGCGAGATGGGATGGAGCTGTGCTCTGCTCTCCAGCACCCCTTACTTATGTGACCTCAGGCACAGTCCCAGGACTCAGTGTCCCAGGGACTCGGGAAAGCTGCTCTCAGGTGGACATTTCAAGGGAAACTGCTTCCTGAAGTGGGGGCTTTCCTCTGACCATGACACCCTCATACTCTGCAAACCATTCAACGTGAAGGTTTACTTCTAAAAATCTTGCATGTTCTCTCACCCAGTGCGGTGGGAACTGTGTTCCCTGAGCTCCAATGTCACTGGCTGTGACAGGGAGAGTTAGAAATGAACACTTCTAGAGGGAGCGAGTCTGTGCACTGTGACCAGGTCACCTGCCCAGCATGTTGGAGTCCTGACGAGCTTCCAGGAGCTGTCTGTTCTTAGACCTTGGTAGCCCTGGAGATTCCTCAACGTCCACCCGCAAGGAAGGAGCCCTGAAGCTCGCGGTGTTCCTGCAGACACTCAGTTGTGCACAGGGAAAAAGCAGGACAGGCTACTCGGCAAGTCAGCAATGCTGGGAAAGATGACCATGTCAGCAGAAATGACTACCTTGTCCACACAATTACCTGTGTGGTTAGTTGTAATGAACAAATCCACCTCCAGAACAACTCTTGAAAATATTTAAGCTGTTTCCGGTGAAGAACCGGTCACCCCAGTTAAGTCAGACAGTAAATGTCTTGTGAATTATGATGAACAGTGAATTTTACACAAATTTGTCTGAATTCAAATTGGTTATTACATGTATGTTTTGTTTCCAACATTTGAATATCCAATAAATAAGCATGAGCTAATGTGGAAAACCAAAAATAAGAGTTTGTGTCTGACAACTTGGAGCTCCCTGAAGGTGAGGTGGAGATTTTTGATAAGCGAAGATATGTACCTCCGTGGGATTAAAGTCTCTTCCCAAAATCTACCATTGAGCCTTGAGCCTTGACCACAGCTGTTTCCCTGACCAGCCTTAAAGCATCGTTTCATTCCTGGACAAAGAGGCACCCAGGAATGTGAGGGGGACCCCGGGTGGGCGCTGAGTTCTCTGAGGGCACAGTCAGCACCCTCCTCACAGGGGGAGCCCCAGAGACAGGGGCCCCCTTTCACTACTTTTTACTTTTTATATAAAGTTCCCTCCCACATGAAAATATCCATGTAAGTCAGAAGATTAAAAAACATTTGAATTCAGGTATCTCCTCATACTTGAAGACACTTCCTGGGATTCATTAATCTTACCCACAAGAAGATGAATCAGCTGTGGTTCTTCCTCTTTCTGGTGTCAGCTCCCAGAGGTGAGTGTCTCAGGGATTCAGACATGAACACATGGGGAAGCTGCATCTGAGCCCATGAGTCACCATGGTTCTCTCTGTCCACAGGTGTCCTGTCCCAGGTGCAGCTGCAGGAGTCGGGACCCAGCCTGGTGAAGCCCTCACAGACCCTCTCCCTCACCTGCACTGTCTCTGGATTCTCATTAACCAGCTATGGTGTAACCTGGGCCCGCCAGCCTCCAGGAAAGGGGCAGGAGTGGGTTACTACCATGTGGAGCAGTCGAAGTACAGACTATAACTCAACTCTTTTTTTTTTGTTAACATCTTTATTGGAGCATAATTGCTTCACAATGGTGTGTTAGTTTCTGCTGTATAACAAAGTGAATCGGCTATACATATACATATATCCCCATATCCCCTCCCTCTTGCGTCTCCCTCCCTCCCTCCCTCCCTATCCCACCCCTCTAGGTGGTCACGAAGCACCAAGCTGATCTCCCTGTGCTATGCGGCTGCTTCCCACTAGCTACCTATTTTACATTTGGTAGTGTGTATATATATGTCCATGCCACTCTCTCTGGGACGAAATGAGAGAGTGGTATAACTCAACTCTTAAGTTGCGGCTCAGCATCACCTCCAAGAGCCAAGTCTATTTATCGCTGAGCAGCCTGACAACTGAGGACACAGCCGTGTATTACTGTGCGAGAGACACAGTGAGGGGAAGTCAGTGTGAGCCCAGACCCAAACCTCTCTGCGCGGAGGCACGTAACCACCAGGGGGCGCGTAGGACCCAACAAGTACAGGGCTGAGCCCCAGCAGCAGGTGCAGATGGGGGCTGGGAGGGGATTCTTGTTAGAACCTGTGCTTTCCTCTTCCTGCCCAGGAGCTCCACCAGAGACCCTCTTCTATTTCCTAATGTTTCATCGTTGTGGTTTATGTCATGCTCACAAAATTGTGTGTGCATATATATTTTTTAATTTTATTTTTTTTATTGAAGTAGGGTTGATTTTAAACACACACTTAATGCTCAGCAGTTACAGTTGTTTTTTCTGCTTTATTTTTCTTTTTATCAAAGGATCTCAATACAACACCGAGGCTCACCATCCTTTTCCCTGTGAGTCTGAATCTCGAAACTGGTAAATATCCTGAGAAGGCACATGAGATTTTTAAGCATTATTCATTTCAGTTTTGTTTTTGTACATGTCGATGGAAGAGAAACGCCCTCCTGCTTTCAGTCAACCTTCACAGTTTGAATTCTGTAGCTTGTTTGCATTGGTATAGACACTAATGTCAGAATGTCCCAATACTTCATATGCAATGATCCTCATTAGTCACAGATCCCATATCTGCAAATTCACTTACTTGCTACCTTTTATTAGCACCCTAAAATAACTTCTGTCATTTCGTGTTCATTCATGGAAAATTGCAATGTGGCCGGTTCTTTGAGTCACCCAAAACAGACACACACACTTTCCCAGCTGAGGTCAGTCAAGGTGACACTTTCTTTTCTTGTTTCACCTACCATCATGGAAATGAGCACTTTCTGGGGTCAACCTAATGCCATGCTTTTCCCTTTCCTGTGATTTTTGGCAATTGTTTAAAGTACCCCTAGGCATAGGGCTGAAGAACAGTATAGCGTCCCTAAGCACAAATGGACTTAGGAGAAAATATCCATGACAGATCAGCTTCATTCAGGCATGAGTCATGTGGCCATGGGCTGTGGGATTGATATTCATATTTCCAATATAAATCTCATGCAAAAAATGAAGACAAAACTCACTGCTGCATATTTGAGGCAGCCTTGGAAACTTAGCTTAATTCCAACTGCAGCATGGCAAATGGGGTCTTATGGCCAAGAAGAGGGTGGGGTGGAATGGATTGAAAATTACTAACAAAAGAAATATAGGCTAAGGGGATTCTGGTTACATAGACTCAAAAGGATTCTTGCTAAAGGGAGACCAGGGTGATCAGATATCGCATGTGTGATAAGAGGTTTGATGGATTTGATCAAATATTGAGGGTGATCAGAGTTCAAGGGTAGGGAGTTCATATTAATCTGAGGTAGTGGTTTCTTGACAATACTTGCTCATGCAAATACAAACACAGAAGCCCACAGGTCAAGACTAGTTGAGAAGAGCATTTCAAGTAGCCTGTTGCCTAAGATGTGGTCAGGGATCATTGTCACACTTAAGGAGAGAAATGTTGAACACAAAAATAAACCAGGGATGAACACACACACACACACACACAGAGAGAGAGAGAAGACTAGATGAGGACTCATTGAGAAGAGGTCCATCTGCAAACAAAGGAGAAAGGACTTAGAAGAACCCAAACCTGCTGACACCTTGATCTTAGACTTCTAGTATCCAGGTCTGAGAGAAATATATTTCTGTTGTTTAAGCCACTCAGTCTGCTATTCTGTAATGGCTGCACCCACCTACTAGTACACAAATGATATAGAAACAGACAGATGTATATGGAAATAAAAGTATCATATTGTAAAGGAAAAATCACCCATTCTTCAGTGGTGACATGATGTTCATACCCAAAAAGACATATATGTGCCTATTATAACATTCTTTAGAATTTAGAATAGATGACAAATGATTTCTGGATAAATTATGTCCAAATTATATTGGTTTGAGTATAACTTGGAAATGAATAATATAAAAATTGATCAAAATTAAAGTGCAATTTTTCTTATCAAACAAAACTCGAATTTTTAAGGAAGGACGTTTTAAAGTAAATCCAAAATTTGTGGGGGTATTGCTATGTAAAGCGTTGTAAACATAGGATGAGAGGTGAAGAATTATGATATAGAGCAAGAAAATAACAGAGTACGTGCTATGGAACTGTGTTCACTACCTTTGTATGAAAAGGCCAACACAGTGTGATGAAGTGTGTAAAGCTGGTGTGTAACTAATGAGAAAGTGCACAGCATCTGTTTAACAAGCAGCTCAGAGTCAGAACACAGAAACAGAGAAGGTGCGCGGGGGCAAAGCGGGGGGCCCGAGGCGGCCGGGAGGGCACGAGAGGAAAAGTGAGAGGTGCCGGGCTCTAGGCGTTAGGATCGGATGTGCCCTCGGGAAGTTTCCACGTGAAACCCTGGGAGGGCAAGGAAGTCCTGATGTGTTTACTGTCACACACCTGCCCTCTGACTCTCCTTTGTCCAAACACTCCTGTTCTAGAAGGGCAGGACCTGTGGTCAGTGAACAGAAGCTGTGTCCACCATGGACCTCAGCCAGCACCCTCCTCCAGAGCCCCAGAGAGGGGCCAGCCATGACCATCTTTATATGGAAACATGCTTCCCACCTGCACATCACACCCTGGGCTCAAGGGGAAAACACAGCACCTGTGCTGTGCAGAGTCAGGGTTCTCACCTTCACTGACATAATTCTCTGAAAGTCAAAGATTTAATGAAAAAGAACATGAAATCCTTCGGGTCATTCCTCCTCTTGCTGGCATCTCTCAGCTGTGAGCATCTCCTGGGTCTGAGGAAGGTGGAATTATGGGGTGACGTCTGTGAAGTGGGTGCCACATTACTTTTCCTTCCCCAGGTGTCCTGTCCCAGGTGCAGGTGCAAGTGTTGGGCCCAAGACTATTGAAGACCCTCTACCTCACCTGCCCTATTTCGGGATTCTCCAACCAAAGAGTGCTGACTGCTGGGACTAGATCCCTCAGCCCCCAGGGAAAGGGCTGGGGTGACCGGGGTGCTTTGGTTCTGGGAATAGCACAGCACACAAGCTGTCTCTCCAGAAATGACTCTCCACCTCCAGAGACACATCACAAATTTAGTTTTCCCACAAATTTGGTTTTCCCTGCAGCTCAGCTCAGGGCACAGACCTAGGACACAGCCCTGTGTTACTGTCCCAGGAGGCCCAGTGAGAAGTCAGGGTGAGTCCAGACAGGAACCTCCCTGCAGGGGCCGCACCAACCACCGGGGGCACTCAGGGTCATCAGGAACAAGAGGACCCATTTCAGGGCAGGGGCAGAGGATGTCATGGAGGGATTTTCTCTCAGAGCCTGTGGTTTCTCCACTGGATCACTGCCACCCCTGAAAGCCTCATCCACAGTGATTCCAGGGAACTTTCTTGTTTCTAAACTTGAGACGCTTTTCATGGATTCAGGCTTGTCTGTGTTTCCCCATCTATCTTTGGAAGAGCCGCACAGAAATATTTCTTCATGAGACCTTTATTTGAAGATTAGGTTACTACTTTCTGTTATTACTTGTCAAGTTTTTAATCGTTTAATGACATAAATAATTTTTACTGTTGAACTTTAAATCTGCTTTCCACCATCAGATGGATTTCCAATTCCTCTCATCCTGAAAATCTCTCCAGTCCTGTCTGATGCAGTGCCTTTCACTTGAATAGTATGAGTCATGTTGATATTCGGAAATTGATGTCCATACAGCACTGCAGTCATTCTCTCCTCAGAGGACATTTTGAAATGTTGGCACACAGGCCTGGCTGTAACATGTGGGCTGTGTTGCCTGCACCTTGTTATCTAGATTGATAATAGGTAATTAGAGAAAACAGAGAGATAGATAAAAGGGAACAGAAACAAGTATATCCTAATCGTATGGAAAATAACCATAAAAACTGACTACATAACCCATATTTAGGGAGTGGTAAAGGCTCGAATGTGTAAAGATGATACAAGCACCCGTATGAAGTTATTTGTATTAACATAAATATTTTTAAAACTTTTGTAAATACTTTTCTAGCTCACTCCTCAATCACTTGGTGAGTGTCTGGTTTTCTCTCTAAGAAAACGACAAATATATTCCAATTGGCGGCCATTGGCATTCCTTCCAGCAAGCGGATGAGGGGCCTTTTGCTCTACATCATCCCCAGTATTTAACTTTTTTATTATTCTGTGCTTTAATTGTTGTAATAAGTGAATAGCAGTATTTCATCATCGTGTTATTTTATGTTTCCTTAATGAAGACTCCTTTTAAAACCTTTATCTCTTCTATGTGTAAGTATCTTCAAATCACTGGCACAGTGTACATTATTTTCATTTTTTGTTGCTGTTGTTGAGCTGTTAATTTGCTGTGTATTCATGATACAAGTCCATATAAATATGATACTAGAAAGCACATTCTCCAAGTCTGTGCTTTAATTCCCTTCTCAGTGAAGTTATTGTTACTGTTGATGTTGTTGTTTTCAGAACAGAAGTTTTAATGGATACAGAAAAATTACAAATTTATATTATGAATGATGTTTGGTGTATTATATCTAAAAATTCATCATGTAACTCAAGGGCACCCATAATTTCTGCCATGTCCATACTCCAGGCCACTTTCAGGGATGGAAGGTTAAGTTCACCTTCCTGAAGGGAGGATGACCATGATGAGGTACCTGAAGTTATTCATTAAGGGAGATTTATCCTACCTTCCCCATTAGATATATTTATTCAATCTCTTTATATAAGTATGAATCAAGTTATTTGTTTCATATTTTCTGTGAAGGTTTTATACTAAGGCATTTTCTTTGCTTCTGTAATTCTGACCACTTGTCACCCAGGAGGAGCTCTTTCAGATTGTCTCCTGTATCCCCTTTATGGGTCCCCATCAATTTGTGTGAAGTTCCTTATTTTCTGGTGATACAAGAATCTTCAGAATAATCATATGTATTCTCTTCTCTGGCCCTAGAATTAGCCATGCCACAGCTGAGTTGCAGATCCCATTCTGGAGAATAGTAATAGGAATCAGAAGATTGGGGATTAGGATACTAATGCTTGTGTCTTGTCTACTGGGAGCATTAGCTCTAGACCCTATAAGGTAAAGGACCTTGGAAATATATCTGTGTGCACTACCCCACATATACACACACACATCTGCAACTAGCTCTGTATCTCACCTTCTGACCTGTGTTAAGGTAAATGTGAGACAATACTTACATCTCCGATCCTAGTGCAATATCACATGGTTAAATCCAGGCTTTCCACCTTGCTTGTCTGTTACTTTCCATCCAACAGTGAGAAACCTGGCTCCACCGATGCCATCCAGCTACTAATTGTTCAATTCCACATGCACAGTAGTAACAGAATTCTTAGCCTGACTCCTGATGGAAATACCGTTATCCACGAGGCTCTAGTGCTTATGTGCAGTGGCTTAGAACTTAGCCTTTAGACTCCACTCATTTCCAAAGTCACTTAGGTCAAAACCTACTTTCCCACCTTCTTCAGCCATGTTAATTCATAGATTCACTATGATATTAGGTATCATCTTTACAGTGTGCCTCGTTCCATCCTTCAGTCTCTGAACTACTAAGTGAAATTTATATTTATACTAAAAAGGTTCTCCTATTACTGTGTATATTTTGACAGATTCAGAGTGTAATGATTCCACCACTGCAATTTCATAGAGAAGAATTTCACTGTCCTTAAATATTGCCCATGTTTCACATATCAAACATCTTCTTCCAAATTCCTGCTAAATGCTCATCTGATTGGTTTATATATAGACTTGCCTTTTCCCAAATGTGAACTAGATGAAACTGAACGTTTTCAGACCGATTTTTTAATTAGCAATATGCAGTTAGGATTCCCTCATGTCCTTTCATGGTATAATAGTTTAATATTTAGATTGCTGAATACAATTTCATAGCATGGATACATCGCTCATTATTTATCTGCTAATTTATGGAAGAATGTATTTGTGGCCTCCATTTTTTCTCAGTTGTAAATGAAGAGACCACAGTAATTCATGGGAAGTCTATGATGAGCTCTAAGTATCAAGACACTTGTGTAAATATTACGAGCATGACGTTGGGGTCCTACATTAAGCTCTGTCTAGGTGTGTAAGTGACTGCGGGGAGGAAGGGCTCTGATGCAGAGACCGCTCAGCTGACCCAGGCATCTTGCTGAAAGGATGTCAGAGCCCAAGCAGTGTCCACACGAGGTGGACACAAGGCCCAGCCCTCAGACCAGGCTGAGCCCCCAGCCTACAGTCAGGGTCACCCTCCCTTACACGTGAGTGTGCATCACAGGAGCAGGTCCTGCAGCTGAACTTGAGCCTCTCACAGCGACCCTGCATGAGGCAGGGTGGGCTTCTCCTCCAAGCCCTCCCTAAGCAGAGACGGTGAACAAAGTAAAGAGCTGCTGTCAGTGTAAACTGTCAGGGGTTGTGGCAGTGTTTTGTGCGTCAGTCAGCACCCGGAACATTCTTATTCATTTCCGCATGTGATCCTATTTCACCATTTCATATGTGGTAAATATATGGCACAGTGGGACTGGATGAGGGGACAAAGGTCACACTGTGAGCGGAGATGCTATGAAACAGTGCAGATCCAAGTCCAGGGCCAAGGTCCTCTTTCCGAGGATGCAGGAGGACCTAACAGCTCAGGCAGGAATCCTGAGCTGTCCCAGGTAGGAAGACACACCTGTGTTGATAGAGAGGTAACACCATCTGACTCACACTTTAGCAGGACCACGCTGACACTGGCAAGGTAGTTACTTAGGAGACATTGGGACACTATTACACCCTAACCACACTCGACCTCAAGGCATCCGTTTCTAGTTTAATCTTGTAGTAGTTTTTATTCCATTCAGCAGCCTATGGCAGCATTAACAATCTTAGTCTTTGCTATTCTGTGAGCATTTGTCTATCCAAGATTTAAATTTGTTGCTCTCTTAGTTCTCTAATTATCTGATATAATGGTGAGATTTTGATAATGTGCAACTTGCCCCATTTTGAGGTTGTTTTAAGAACATTAAAAAAGAAGCATTTTCTCAGGTTCTCATCTCTCTACATCTCCAAGACGAGTATCAGCTTTATTGTAACACCCAGAAACTGGAAACAATTCCAATATCACACATCAGCTTAATAAATAAGCCAATCATGCTATGATCATTCTTTAAATGCAACCTGTTATTAAAACCAGGATTCTTGATACACACAATAACATGATAGTATTCACAACTATTTGTGCTGAGTAAAATAAGCCATAATAATAAGAATACATACAATATAATCCCACTTTTATAAATTCTAGAAAAGGAAAAGTAATCTGAGATAACAAGGAAAGATCAACGGTGATGTGGGGACAGGATGGAAGATAAGAAGGGACAGGAAGGAAGAAACCCAGAAACTACTGAAAATAATGAGAGGAATTGATTTGTTCTCTCCTGATAATGCTGATGCCTCCGTCAGTATTCATCACAGTGTTCATTCTGAGTGTGTGCGCTTTATTATATGTCAAGAAACTCATTAAAGTAATTACAAATAAAGAAATGCATGACTTGGGAGGTAAGGAGTGAAGGGAAGATACTGAAACATAAGAGACTCTTGAAAATACTTCTCATCAACCCTGACCCTCTCCATATATTTTAGGTAAACACTAGAATAGAGCAAAGTCATCATGAGCTCATTACAGAAGGGGTTTTTGCAAACCTCACCCGGCAACTCCAGCTCTGTCCTCCAGTGGGTTCCAGGGAGCAGACTGGCCCAGAGCTCAGGTGCAGATGCTGGACCTCACGGTCACCCCATGTTTCTCCTTGGACACTACACACACCCTCCATTCTTCTGGGTGTAGTTTACACCCCTAATATGAGGGTAACAATGACAGCTACATCACGGGATGTGTGTGCATATGTAAAATGACATATGGGTCCTACGTGTTTACTGTGGAACAATCAAACAATGAAAGTTATATTTCCCAGATGCTATCAACACCACAAAATCCAAGACTCTCACACCTGTTCTGAGACCCTGCCCTTTCGGAGGACGTTCAACGACATAGCCTCTTATAGACTATAAGGTCATGCAAATAGGGTCCTTCCTCTGTTGATATAAAGCAGCCCCAGCCCTGACCCTGCAGCTCTGGGAGAGGAGCTCCAGCCTGGGATTCCAACGTGCCCCCATTCAGGGCTCAGGACAGAGCACTCACCATGGACTTTGGGCTGAGCTGGGTTATCCTTGTGGCTATTTTACAAGGTAATTTATGGAGAGCAAGAGACACTGAGGATGTGAGTGGATATGGGTGAGGGAATCACTGGATGTGTGACAGTCTCCTGACCAGGATGTCTCTGTGTTTGCAGGTGTCCAGTGTGAGGTGCACCTGCTGGAGTCTGGCGGAGGCTTGGTACAGCCTGGGGGGTCTCTGCGACTCTCCTGTGCAGCATCTGGATTCACCTTCAGTAGCTTTGACATGAGCTGGGTCCGCCAGGCTCCAGGGAAGGGGCTGGAGTGGATCTCAGTTATTAGTAGTAGTGGTGGTAACACATACTATACAGACTCTGTGAAGGGCCGATTCACCATCTCCAGAGACAACTCCAAGAACACGCTGTATCTGCAAATGAACAGCCTGAGATCTGAGGACACGGCCGTGTATTACTGTGCGAAAGATACACAGTGAGGGGAAGTCAGTGTGAGCCCAGACACAAACCTCCTTGCAGGGAGACAGGAGGGGGGATGCAGGGGGCACTCAGGACATACAAGTGTGTGTTTCAGCCCCAGGAGCAGGTGCAGATGGTAGTTAAGGGCTGCTTTCCACTAAGGGTCTGGGGTTTCCTCTCCATGTAGCAGTTTTCCCTGGGGAACCTCTCTGGACTCATCCATGGTTCTTGACTTGCACTTTCAGTCTCTCAATTAGAAAGACTTTGAAATAGGGGAATAAATGTCATATAAGAAAGGCAGAGACTCAAAGATATATATTCAGCTTTTCCCTTGTCTAAATCTTGTCTAAATTGACCCTTTTAAATACTATTCCAGCGGATGTATAAAGAGTTAAACATATTCTTCCTTCCTCATTGTGATATCTCAGCCCTGCCCTACTGTAGACCAGCTGTCCCTGCCAGGATGCTGGCTGTTGACTTGCCTGCTAACCTCTTGCATGAGAAGCATAAATGCGCTGAGCAGCCCCGGATCCTCAGTGGGTCGCTGGGAAAGATGCCAGTTAGAGGGGACATGGGTGGGGGCGTTTCTACATGTGCTCCTTGCTTCCAGGCCCAATAGAATCCCTATATGCTTATATGAGACCTGCATCCTCTTCTACTGTGCAGTTTATTTTATGTCAAATATTCATCATCACAGCTATTACCAATAGACACATATGTAGTTGGCAGGGAAAGTTTAGCGTCAGGTGGATAATAACATGAATTTTCAGAAGCTGCTGAAAACAAATCTATTCTCCTTTCTTCACCACAGCATCTTACGTGAGCACTAAAATGCAGGAAAGTCCCACAGCTTCTCCTTCCAGGAAGAGTCCTGCAGCCTCACTATGCAGGCCCACCTCCGTCCAGGAACCCCTGCACGAGCAAAAATAACCAGGGTGGAGACGCCCAGGCCTGGACGGGAGGCCTCACTGTGTCCTGATGTGTGCTCTCCAGCACATCACTGCCAAGTCCAGGCTGCAGTTTAGCTTCACATCTGTAAGATGCAAGTAAACCGATACCTACATCACATGCTTGGTGTGCATATGTAGAAACAAAATAATAAAGGAGGCCTTGAGTGTTCGGATCCAGGGTAGGCCACCCCTAAATATGCCTCCAAGTGACTTAAGACAGAGCCCACTACAGGGACACTCTGAATTTCCTCCAAATCACCCTGAAATGAGAAATAAACCTCCCATGTGAAAGGTGCTCTCCCCCATTTAGGTGTGGAAGTGAAACGGTCCTTCACCTCATGCTCTCCACCTGCCTTTTTTCTGTAGAAACAATTTAGCCAAAGAATAAGTTTAATCTGAGAAGTGAGCAAATGCAGAAAGAAGGGAAAACTGTCCAACAAGACTAAAAACTAATAGTTTAGTTATTAAGCAAATCAAGGACCTTTGGTTCCTCCTCAAGGGCTGCAGATAATATTCTTGTCCATGTCCCATGAGCCGTCTTATAGATACTGAAACTCCCACCAGGAGGAAGAAGTTAACTGCATGATGACCAGACTGTAGCCATGACATAAGCTGCCACAATTCCAAGAACTGGCCTCAAGAAATGAGAACAAACCGACCCTGGACCTGAAGATTAACTCTACTTAAATCAATCAAGATGAGGCTGATCACAACACCTCATGACCAACTGCAAGACGACGGTCACAGCTGACTCTGCCGTTTCTGCCCGTAGCCCCGCCTTCCGCCTATAAAAGCCCTTTCCCACAGATGCTCAGTGCTGGGTGACCTTTGGAGAGAAGTCTGCCCCCCACCCCCGGGTGCAGGCAGCCAAAATAAAGCAAACTTTCCTTTCACCAACTTTGCCTCTTTATTGGCCTTTCAGCACCAAGCAGCCAGACCCTGCTTTCCTTTACAGAGGGACACTCTTATCACCAGGGATGGGGAATTCAGGCTTGGAAGTCTCTATGAACAAACCTTGCTCCTTCTTTAATGACTACGCAAGCCCAAACCCTGCTTAGGTTGTTCGCTATTTGAGCACCAAAAGCACACATTTCCTCCTTCTACCAATTCCTCACAAATATTGCATTTTGTCTAAAAATATAAAAGCTGCCTGCTTTGGTCACTTCTGGGTCCATTTCTATGGCACGTCCATGCACATGGTTAAATTTTTTTTCTTTTCTCCTGTTAATCTGTCTTTGTCAATTTTGTTATCAGCCCAGCCTCAGGAACTCAAGAGGGGCAGAGGAGGAGATTTCCCTCCTGACATGTCCCAGGTGTCTTCTCTTCAGCCTCACGTTGTACAACCTCTTAGGAACCTCAGTCCTCACAGCCACTGTCACTCTGTTGACATCACCTTGCCAGGTGTGTTCTTCTGGAATCTCTACTTTGCGTTTCCATCTCACCATTCGATATTTCTTCAAATCGGTATGAGATTTCAGTGTCCATTGACTGGATATACACAGTTTATTAATCATTCCCTATGAAAGGACATGTTGCTTTTTCCAAATTTCGGCAGATATCAATAAAGCTAACTGAGCATCGTGGGCAGGGTTTTCTCTGGACTAAAGTCTTACTGTCTTTCACAAACATACAAAGGAGCACTATTGCTGAAACATAGATAACAGTATGTTTAGTTTTGCAGGAAGCCCCCAAAATGTCTCCCAAGGTGCACCCCGTTCTGCATCCCCACCAGCTGTGAATGGACCCCCTGCAGCTTCACATCCTGCAGGTGTTTGAGGTTCTCAGAGTCCTGATCTGATCCACTCTTGTAAGTTTTCAGGGATATGTCCTTGTTCGGAACGGCACTTCCCTGTGACATATGTTCTCCCACAGCCTTATTTGCGAACTCTTTGTCTTTTTGGTCAGGTGTCTGTTAAGGATTTTAGCCCATTTTTTAAGACTTTTGTTTCTTTCTTATTGTTGAGTTTAAGGCTTCTTGCTACATATTAGATAACAATCACATATACTAGATATGTCTTTTGCAAATATTTTCTGCCAATCTGTAGCTTGCCTTTGGGTAAATTTTAAATGTATTTTTTTTTGCTTCTCAATTATTTGTTGTTATGTTTCTATTACAATGAAAAGTGAAGTTAAACTTTCACTTCCTAAGCCATGGGAACTTCATGTGGGAACATGTCACAGTACACTCAAAGGCCTCTTTCAGATACTACAAGGATGGAATGGGTAAACAGAGGGGGGACTTCATCAGAGATGCTCTTCTGGAAAAGTAGAAATGTACCAACGTACCCTCCTTCCTGTGCTGCTGGTGAGAACTGTGCTGCGTGTCCACAGAGACACAGATCCTTGATGAGAGAGTGAGATTTCATCAGTTAAAATGATCGTTTCCTAACAATAAATTTTACCCATGATGCATCTGAGTTTATGAATGATTATAACTTGAATGATTCAATGGATTTAGCAATGGTTGAAAACAAAATCAATACCTTGAATTATTATTATTAATTTTAATTTATGTTGCCACAGAGAAGAATTTGACAATCACAATTTCAGTAACACATTTCCATTACTTAGACTTATACTTCTTAAATTTTAGATACCTTGTTGTTTCATAATAAATATTTCATTACATCCCTCACATTTGAAACTGGATTCCAAGTGGACCTAGAAGATGAAATGTGAGGATAGCGAATGTCTGTACATTCAGTAACATCTAAGACAACTAATTTAATATCACACGAGGGCATTGCTCATTTCCAAGTACACTTCCTGCTTCTTCTTTTCTCAATGATTCCAACAAACATACTAAATGACCTAAACCATCTGTCCTCAACGTTCCTGAAATCCACAACTCATTCTGAGCTTATACTCTCAAGATTTTATAAGGGAAAACACAGAAACCATCAGAAGGACCTGCCCACGTGGTCCCCATGAAGCCACCACCATCAGCCCTTCTCCCTCTTATCACGAAGGTCAGGCGCTCTTGCTGTGACCATCACTAGTAACCTGCAAAGCAAGATGACTGAAATCTCCCCACTTCTTTTTCCCATCACCCACTGGGCGTCTCTAATAGATATTCCCTCCAGCATTATCATATGACCTGGTTTCCAGACTGAATGGACCCCAATTATCTCCACAAAGGAAAAATAACTTTTTTCAGTTCTGGTGAACTAACACATTTTTCCTAGGGTTAAATGGACCCTAACAACACATCCCCACCCACTGAAACATAAAGACACCTGTTATATATCCTTCTATGTTAACATGAATTTGGATGGATCTCCTCTAATCTACCAGCTCATGAAGGACAGGTCAGATGCTGGAGCATCTGTTCAAATGCAGGCCCTTCTTCCACCTGGTGAATAATGGGCCCACCTGGTTCTAGGTTTTAGATGCCATCCCTTCCATTATCCTATCCCATGGCGTATCAGCTCAATTTTCAGTTCCTGACAACAGGGTGCAGACTTGTCCTTTGATTCTTGCCCATATTACTTTGTTCGGCTCTCCTATTACCGACATTCAAGCAGGCAGATCCTTTAGTATTGAATTTACTCTGCAAATATTATAGAACAAGCTAGAAGAAGTATCGTACTCTCTTCATGAAAGAGTATGGAGTAAATATCTTCTCACAGACGGCAGGCTCGACATCAGTCAGTGTACAGGTGAAATCACTGGGCTGAGGGAGAGCTGACCTGCCCCAGACCCACAGTAGTGACCTCTCAGGGCAGGAGTGGAGCCAGCGCTACATGTACAGGGTGTCAGTCAGTGATGGGGACTCACGTTGGTCTTTCTGGTTCCCAGGAGAAGTAACATCACTGATGACACTCATGTCAACATCCAGCACCCCTGGCAACCCCACTATAAATTTCAGACATACCATTACCATCGTGATCCCCAGTTTACATCCTTGCAGACTGAAATGCAGGTGGTGAGGCCACATCCTCAGTGCCCACAGTGAGATGGGATGGGGCTGTGCTCTGCTCTCCAGCACCATTTACTTATATGACCTCAGGCACAGTCCCAGGACTCAGTGACTCAGGGACTCAGGAAAGCTCTCACGTGGACTTTTCAAGGGAACCTGCTTCCTGAGGTGAGGACTTTCCTCTGACCATGACACCCACATACTCTGCAAGCCATTCACTTTGAAGGTTTACTTCCAAGAATCATGCATGTTCTCTCACCCAGTGCAGTGGGAACTGTGTTCCCTGAGCTCCAATGTCACTGGCTGTGACAGGGAGAGTAAAAATGAACACTTCTAGAAGTAGTGAGTCTGTGCACTGTGACCAGGTCACCCGCCCAGCATGTTGGAGTCCTGAGGAGCTTCCAGGAGCTGTCTGTTCTTAGACCTTGCTAGCCCTGGGGATTCCTCAACGTCCACCCACAAGGAAGGAGCCCTGAAGCTCGCACTGTTCCTGCAGACACTCAGTTGTGCACAGGAAACAGGCAGGTCAGGCTTCAGGCCATGTCAGCAGTGCTAGGATCCATGACCATCTCAGCAAGAATGATTACCTTGTCCACAAAATACACGGTGTGTTTAGTTGTTATGAATAAATCCACCTCCAGAGTAACTCTTGATAACATTTAAACTGTTTCAGGTGAAGAAATGTTCACCCAAGTTAAGGGACACACGAAGTCCGTTGTGAATTATGATAAACATTAAATTTTACCTCACTCTGTCTGAATTCAATGTGATTATTACATGTATGGTTTGTCTCAAATACTTGCACATCCAGGAAATAAACATGAGGTAATGCAGAAAGGAAAAAACAAGAGTCTGTGTCTGACATCTTGGAGGACCCTGAATGTGTGATGGGTATTTATGTGAAATATATACATCCATGGGATTAAAGTCTACTGCCCAAATCTGCCGTTAATCCTTGAGCACAGCTGATTTCCTGACTAGCCCTTCAGCATCATTTCATTCCTGGACACTGAGTCCCCCAGGCATAGGGAGGGGACGCCAGGTGGCGGCTGAGTTCTCTGAGGAAACAGTCAGCAGCGTCCTCAGGTGGAGTCCCAGAGACTGGGACCTCCCTTCACTACTTTCTGCTTTTTATAAAAAGGTCCCTCCCTTATGCAAATATCCCCTTAGACCACAAGGTAAAAACAAAGTACCTGTTCACTTAAATTCGGGTTTCTCCTCATGCTTGAAGAGAATTTCTGGGCTTCAGGAATCTCATCTGCAAGAAGATGAATCCACTGTGGTTCTTCCTCTTCCTGGTGTCAGCTCCCAGAGGTGAGTTTCTCAGGGATTCAGACGTGAACACCTGGGGAAGCTGCATCTGAGCCCATGAGTCACCGTGGTTCTCTCTGTCCACAGGTGCCCTGTCCCAGGTGCAGCTGCAGGAGTCGGGACCCAGTCTGGTGAAGCCCTCACAGACCCCCCTCCCTCACCTGCACTTTCTCTGGATTCTCATTAACCAGCTATGCTACAGTAGCCTGGGTCCGACAGCCTCCAGGAAAGGGGCTGGAGTGGGTTGCGGGGATAGATAGTGATGGAAGCGCATATTATAACCCAACTCTTAAGTCCCGGCTCCGCATCACCACGGACACCTCCAAGAGCCAAGTCTACTTATCGCTGAGCAGCCTGACAACTGAGGACACAGCCGTGTATTACTGTGCAAGAGACACAGTGAGGGGAAGTCAGTGTGAGCCCAGACACAAACCTCCCTGCACGGAGGCCCGTTACCACCAGGGGTCGCACAGGACCCAACAAGTACAGGGCTGCGACCTGCAGCAGGTGCATATATGGGCTGGGAGGGAATTCTTGTTAGATCCTGTGCTTTCCTCTTCCTGCCCAGGACCTCTACCAGAGACTCTGTACTGTATCCTAATGTTTCATTGCTGTGGATTATGAAGTGTCTAAAAATTTTTGTGTGCATATACATATTTGCTTTTTATTTTTATTATAGCTGTGTATATATATATTCATATGCACAGACACATATAATACTCAAGAATTAAGGTTGTTTATCATTTCTTTATCTTTTTCTCAAAGGAGCTCAAAAAAACCCTGCAGCTCACCATAATTTTCAATTTCAGCCTGAAGTTTGTGAAACGTGTAAATATCCTGACAATGCACATGAGATTTTTAAACAGTATTAATTGTTGTTTTGTTTTTGTAGATGTGGAAGGAAGAGACACACCATCCTGCTTTCAGGCAACCTGTACAGGCATTCTGAATTCTGCAGCGGGCAGTGTTATAGACTCTAACGCCAGAGCGCTCCAATACTGCACATGCAATTATCCTCGTTATTCACAGATTCCAAATCTGCCAATTCACCTACTTCTAGCTTTTATGAGCACCCTAAAATAAATACTGTCATTTTGTGGTCATTCACAGACATTAAAAATGTGGCCGGTTGTTTGAATCAGGCAACACACATGCGCGCACTAACACACACACACACACACACATACATACACACACACACACACACACACACACATTTTCCCAGCTGAGGTCAGTCAAGGTGATGCTCTCTTTAATTGTTTCAACTCCCGTCCTGTAATTGAGCACTTTCTGGGGTCAAATTAGTGCCATGCTTTTCACATTTCCGTGATTCTTGGCGATTGTTTAAAGTAGTCCCAGGCATAGGGCTGAGGAACAGTCTAGTGTCCCTACGCACAAGTGGCTGTGAGTGGACTTAGGGAAAATATACATGAGACATCAGCTTCATTCAGGCATGAGTTATATGGCCATGGGTGCTGAAAATGATACTCATGTTTCCAATATAAAGTTCATCGGAAACCTGAAGACAAAACCCGTTGCTGCACATGGGATGCAGCCTTGGAAACTTCACTTAATTCCAAATACAGCCTGGCAAGTGTGGGCTTATGGCCAAGAAGAGGGTGGGGTGGAGTGGACTGGAAATTATTAACAGAAGAAATACAGGCTAAGGGGATTCTGGTTACATAGACTCAAAAGGATTCTTGCTAAATGGAGACCAGGGTGATCAGATACCGTGTGGGTGATAGGAGGTTTGATGGCTTTGATCAACTACTGCGGGTGATCAGAGTTCAAGGGTAGGGGATTCTCATTATTCTCACTTAGCAGGGCTCTTCACAAAAACTGGTCATGCACATATAAACACAGAAGCCCACAGGTCAAGACTAGTTGAGAAGAGAATTGCAAGGATCCTGTTGGCAAAGGGGTGGTCAGGGGTCTTTGTCACACTTAAGAAGAGGAATAATGAACAGACAAGTAAACCAGGGATGCACACAGAAACACAGAGAAAAGACCATCTGAGGAGTCAGTGAGAAGACGTCCATCTGCAAGCAAAGGAGAAAGGTCTGAGAAGGACCCAAACCTGCTAACACCGTGACCTTAGACTTCTTGCCTCCAGGCCTGAGAGGAATCCATTGCTCTTGTTTAATCCACCAGTCTGTTATTCTGTAATGGCCACACTAGCCAACGAGTACACCTATAATATAGACGCAGATAGACATATATGGAAATGTAAGTATCGTATTGGAAAAGGAACATCACCCATTCTTCAGAGGTGACATGAAGCTGTGTCCACTCTGGATCTCAGCCAGCACCCTCCGCCAGAGCCCTAGAGAAGGACCAGCCATGACCATCTTTATATGGAAACATGCTTCCCACCTGCACATCACGCCCAGGCTCAAGGGGAAAGCACAGCACCTGTGCTAGTCAGAATCAGGGTTCTCAACTTCACTGACATAACTCTCTGAAAGTCAAAGCATTGATCAAAATGAACATGAAAATCTTCTGGTCATTCCTCCTCTTGCGGGCATCCCTCAGCTGTGAGCATCTCCTGGGTCTGAGGAAGGTGGGGTTACAGGGTGACATCAGTGAACTGGGTGTTTCCTTGTTTCCCCTTTGCCAGGTGTCGTGTCCCAGGTGCTGGTGCAGGAATCTGGCCCAGGACTATTGAAGACCCTCTCCCTTACCCGCTCAGTCTCTGGATTATCCATCACAAACAGTGCTGGCTGCTGGGACTGGATCCCTCAGCCCCCAGGGAAAGGGCTGAGGTGACTGGGGTGCTTTGGTTCTGGGAGTAGCACAGCATACAAGATGTCTCTCCAGAAATGTCTCTCCACCTCCAGAGACACCTCACAAATTCAGTTTTCCCTGCAGCTCAGCTCCGTGATGACCTAGGACACAGCCCTGTGTTACTGTCCCAGTTGGTTCAGTGAGAAGTCAGGGTGAGTCCAGACACGACCCTCCCTGCAGGGGCCTCCCCCACCACCAGGGGGCGCTCAGGGTCATCAGGAAACAAGAGGACCCATTTCAGGGCAGGTGCAGAGGTTGGTATGGAGGGATTCTCTCTCAGAAGCTGTGGTTTCCCCACTGGATCATTGCCACCCCGGAAGCCTCATCCACAATGATTCCAGGGAACTTTCTTGTTTCTAAACTTGAGACGTTTTTCATGGATTCAGGCTTCTCTGTCTTTCCCCATCTATCTTTGGAAGAGCCGCACAGATATATTTCTTCTTGAGACCTTTATTTGAAGATTAGGTTAATACTTTCTGTTATTAGTTGTCAAGTTTTTAATCGTTTAATGACATAAATAATTTTTACTGTTGAACTTTAAATCTGCTTTCCACCATCAGATGGATTTATCCTACCATCCCCATTAGATATATTTATTCAATCTCTTTATATAAGTATGAATCAAGATATTTGTTTCATACATTGTGTTAAGGTTATATACTAAGGCATTTTCTTTGCTTCTGTAATTGTGACCACTTGTCAGCCACGGGGAGCTCTTTCAGATTGTCTCCTGTATCCTCTTTATGGGCCCCCATCCATTTCTGTGAACTTCCTTACTTTCTGGTGCTACAAGAGTCTGCAGGATAATCATGTGTATTCTCTTCTCTGGCCCTAGAATTAGCCATGCCTCAGCTGAGTTGCGGATCCTTTTCTGGAGAATAGTAACAGGAATCAGAAGACTGGGTATTAGGATACTAATGTTGGTGTCCTGTCTACTGGGAGCATTGGCTCTAGACCCTATAAGCTAAAAGACCTTGGAAATATATCTGTGTGCACTACCCCACATATACACACAGACGTCTGCAACTAGCTCTGTATCTCACCTTCTGACCTGTGTTAAGGTAAATGTGAGACAATTCTTACATCTCCAATCCTAGTGCAACAACACATGGTTAAATCCAGAGTTTCCTCCTTGCTTCTCTGTTACTTTCCATCCAACAGTAAGAAACCTCTCTCCACAGATTCCATCCAGCTACTAATTGTTCAATTCCACATGCACAGTAGTAACTGAATGCTTAGCCTGACTCCTGATGGAAATACCGTTATCCACCAGGCTCTAGTGCTTACGTGCAGTGGCTTAGAACTTAGTCTTCAGACTCCACTCATTGCCAAAGTCAAAACCTACTTTCCCTCCTTCTCCAGCCATGTTAATTCATAGATTCACTATATTAGGTATCATCTATACAGTGTGCATCGTCCACCCTTCAGTCTCTGAACTTCTAAATGAAATTTATATTTATATTAAAAAGGTTCTCCTATTACTGTATATATTTTGACATATTCGTAGTGCAATGGTTCCACCACTGCAATTTCATAGAGAAGAATTTCACTATCCTTAAATATTGTCCATGTTTATCTTATGAAAATCCTTCTCCCAAATTCCTGCTAAATGCTCATCTGACTGGTTCATATATAGACTTGCCTTTTCCCAAAGGTGAAATAGATGAAACTGAACGTTTTCAGACCGATTTTTTAATTAGCAATATGCATTTAGGATTCCCTCATGTCGTTTCATGGTATAATAGTTTAATATTTAGATTGCTGAATACAATTTCACAGCATGGATACATCGCTCACTGTTTATCTGCTAATTTATGGAAGAACGTATTTGTGGCTTCCATTTTTTCTCTATTGTAAATGAAGAGACCACAATAATTCATGGGCAGTCAATGATGGAGCTCTAAGTATCAAGTCACTTATGTAACTATTACGAGCATGACCTCTGGGGTCTTACATTAAGCTCTGTCTAGGTGTGTAAGTGACTGCTCGGCCCACAGGGCCTGCACCCACTCACCCTGCTTACTCATGGGCAGCACTCCCGCCTCCCACCATCAGTCAGTGTTGGTCACAGAGAATGTGGTCATGACCAGGACCTGCAAACTCCACCCAAATGAATGAGGTTCCCCAGGGAGCTCTGTGTGGACGTGAAAACCACCCCCAAGTCGTATGTACTGTTTATGACTACAGAACTTTGACTCCAATTTGCATGCTGTTCTTCTGATCCTGGTGAGTTCAGCTGGACCCGAGCTGTTGGGTGGACTCCCTTTTGTTCTCTGTGACTTAGAAGCCTAGCCTGAAGGCAGCCAGGCTGTTTTCTTGGCCGTTTTTCTCCTGGCTCACTGCCTAACCTTTAATGCCTTACCACTCTTATGGTAAGAAAACAAAACGAAAATGAAAACAAAACACAAAAGTCAAATCCAACCAGGAAAAGATAGCTTATGAGAGAGATAACCTTGAGATCTCAGAAAGATCCAGTGTAGCCAGGCCAACCTGCTACTCATTGCTACTCACCACTACCCCCTCCCCGCCCCCCCCGCCTTCTGATTACCTCTTGACCTTTGATTGGAGGCTGTTTTCATTGATTTCTTATGGTGAGGATGCTGGAGAAGAGATGCTTCTCTCACTCAGAAGGAGATCCTGGGCCCATATTTTCACTTCAGCTGCTCAAATGACAGGTTTAAATAAGGATAAAGAATCCAAAAGAGGAATTCAGGTGGGTACATTATACAGAGACAAGATTATTTTTATATCCTCTTCACTCTTCATGCTTCAGAAGTCGACCCATTAGCACTTTGGCTCAGTGTTCTCCTGCTCCTTGTCCCAAACCTGCCCCCATCTTAGGAGGGAGTGGGTGCGAGGGTGGGAAAACCCAGCTTCTTCGATAGGTACTGTAACACAAAGCCAGTGAATTGCAGGCAAAAACCACTTCATCATAATTTGCAGGAAGCTCTGTCCTGGTGTTTTTTTTTTTTTTGGTACGCGGGCCTCTCACTGCTGTGGCCTCTCCCGCTGCGGAGCACAGGCTCCAGACGCGCAGGCTCAGCGGCCATGGCTTACGGGCCCAGCCGCTCGGCGGCATGTGGGATCTTCCCGGACTGGGGCACGAACCCGCGTCCCCTGCATCGGCAGGCGGACTCTCAACCACTGCGCCACCAGGGAAGCCCTACCTTTGACTTTTAAATGAACACTGAAATCAGCCTCTCTGGGGTATCTCGCTATTTTCTTCTTTCAGGTGCTATGGGACACCTTCAATCCTTTTTAGAGAAGGAGGACTGGAGCAGTGCCCTGCGCCCTTCCGGCAGGAGAGAAGCTCATGCACTTTATCGTTTCTCTCTCCCATCTTTTGTCTGAGGGAATCCCAGAAATAGCTATGATGGTAAAATATGTGAACGGCTTACTATTTATATCTGGTCTTCAGGTGCCATAATAATCATAATACATATAATTAAATATGTCCAACTAAGTTGGTGGTAAGTCTTATCTCATTTCAATGTTACTGTTCGTATTTGAAAATCCAGGATAGTTTCATCTGGAACCGGCTGTTCTGTCATTCATCAGAACTGGCTTTCTGGAGAACTGTGTTGTGCCTCCGTGATCATGCTGTGCACCCCATGCTGGAAGCTTCACTCCCCTCCCAGTGGGAGCGCAGCTTCTCATTTCCTCAGCCTTCTGTTCATGATTTATGGATCAGATGGAGGATGATGTTGGCTCCATCTGGAAAGTGGGTCAGGCAGTCTTTGAGGAGACACATTGGAGGTCTTGAAATAGTGCTCTGGATACAGACTCCATAAGTAGAGAGACTGATATGGAAGAGGAGAAAGGGCTGGACTCTCCGGAAGTGAAATCAGATTTCTCCTAGAGTGGACTTCGTCAAAGACAGAGGCTCAGCACAGTTGAAGGCAGGCATTAAAAACCCTTTCTGATCTCAGATACCTCCCTCAGAGCCCTGTCTGAGCACCGAAACTGGCCACAAGTAGACTGTTGGCCATTGGGCTAAGTCAGTCAGAAAAGCTGACTGTGTTACCGAGGAGGAGTAATATCTTGGCACCTACTGGAACAGTTACACCATTTCTTTGCCAGACTTGTCAGTCCAATGAATTGTAAAGGGTGAGGGGTACCCGATCCCATGCTCATACCTCCCCCCAACCCAAGGAGGTCAGCCATCTCCCTGAATCCTGTGTTCATAATTTCCTTGTTTTTATTTTCATCTGTGTGAGGATAACACAGTTCATTCATCTGTTCTCCTGTGGACAGGCATTCAGGATTTCCAGGTTTGTGCTGTTTAAACAGTGATGTTATTAACATTCTTGTATATATTATAGGGTATACATGGGACAGAGTTTCTTAGGTGTATATATCAAGAGTGAAAGTGCTAGACCATAGAGTAGGTGAATGTTTGGCATTACTAGATAATCCAAAATTATTTTCTAAAACGATCATACTAATTTACATTTCTACCAGCAGGGCATAAGAGATTTTGTGAATCCACATCTCCTCCATCCTTCCCACAACCAGTGCCAACAACTTGGCATTATTGGACTTTTTAATTTTTGCCAATCATATAGATACAACTCATATGTCTCGTGTTTTGATTTGCATTTCCACGCTCACTAATGAGGTTGAACATTTGCTTTATGTGTTTACTGGCCATATGTGTTTCTTCTGTTTTGAAATTTCTGTTCATGTCTTGTGCTCATTTTTCAGTTGGGATATAAGTACTTTAAACTGATACATAGGAACAGTGATTTTTCTAAGGAATAGAATTAAGTTTTATTCTAAAATTAGGATTCTACTCCCAAATGAAGTTGGCACACATTATTTTATATATTAATATTATTCTTACTCTAGGAAAACCTTAATTGCATCTGAAATTCAGAGGGTATGAATGGGCAGCCACATTCACGACCTTTGGAATATTACAATCCTGAATTCAACAATTTTCAACCATCTCAACCATTATCATCCTGCTTTCCCCATCCACTTCTAGTCTAAACCACCCTTGTCTCTCACTTTGACTAATGCAACAGCTTCCTAACTGGTCTCTCTGCTTCTATTCTTGCCCTCCTCAGTCAGTCTCTATAGCAGCCCCCATGATTTTGTTACTCCTGTCAAAACCCTCCCATGACTTTCAATTGCCCTTGTAATAAAACCAAAACTCACTGCCACACTGCAAAAAGCTCTATGTGATTTGATTGTTGCCTTCTCTCTCCATCCACCTTTCCTTGACCTCTATCCACACAGAAATTTTTGCTGTTCCTGGGACAGACCAGGCTTGATACTCTCTCAGGGGTTTTATGATCATTATCTTCTGCTGGGAAAGTTGTTCTCCTGAGTCTTCCCATGTATCGGTCTTTCACACCGTTCACTCTCCTACTCAATGCCACTTAACCAGAGGTGCTTTCCCTGACCTCCAATCTTGATATATCTTCTTATCCCACTTTATTTTTCCTCACAGGACATATTACATCTGAATGTAAGTGCCACAATGGCAGAAACTTGACTTGTTTCCTGCAGCATCACTTTTATATAGAATGGTGTCTGGCACATAGTGGACCCCCCAATAGGTATTTGTTAAATAAAATAAAATAATAAATAATGTAGATGAGAATGCTACCCAAAACTTCTTCGGTTGTTCACCTAGATGTTCACAGATAGCATTAAATCAGCATAGGTAAACCATTATCATACAGAATCGTTTCTAAGAACTAAGATGATTCTAGCTAGAATCAGGCTGATTCTAGAAAATCAAGTCAATCTTGGAGAATACCTAGAGTTGGTAGTTCTTTTTTTTTTTTTAACAAACTTTATTAGGTACATTTTACATATCGCCAGTTTCTAGTGTAAAACTCAAATGATTTTAAATAACTTTACTGAAAATAACTTTACTGAGTGGTACAGCTACCATCATCAGTTTTAGAACATTTTCATCCCCCTCAGTAAGATTCCCTTGTGCCCATTTATAGGTGATTCTTTTTTTTTTTTTTTTCCTACAGTTGATTCTCATTCCCATTTCCAGCCCCAAGCAACCACTAGTCCACCTTTTGTCTCCATACATTTACCTTTTCTGGACATCGCATCTCAATACAACGTGTGGTCTCTGGGTCCAGCTTCTCTCACTTAGCATAACGTTTCTGAGCTTTATCCGTGACACGGCATGTGCGGGCAATTTGTTCATTGCTATGGCTGACTAGGATTCTGCCATATGGCTGTACCACACTGTGTCTATCCATTCCCCAGTTGATGGGCCTTGTCCGTGGTTTCTGGGCTCCGGCTACTGTGAGTAAAGCTGCCGTGAACATTCATGTGTGTGTCTTTGTGTGGACATGCTGCTTTCATTTCTCTTGGGCAAATGCCCAGGAGTAGAGTCGTTGGGTCACACGATAGTTTATGTTCAGCTCTTTTGAGAAACTGCTAATCTGTTTTCCAAAGTGACTGTGCCACTTTACACTCCCACCAGAAGTATATGAAGGCTCCTGTTTTTCCACATCCTCACCAGCATTTGTTATCATCTGTCTTGTTTATTATAGCCCTTCTAGTGGGTACGTAATGGTATCTTGTGGTTTTGATTTTCATTTCCCTAAAGGCTAATGACGTTGAGTATCTTTTCATGCGCTTATTAGCCAATCGTATATCTTCTTTGGAGAAATGTCTATTCAAAGTGTTGGCAGTTCTTAAAGGTCTTAAAGGAGAGGAAGCGTATTTGTGGAAGTTTTCTCAATACACAGAATTAACTTCTACAAAGGCAGATATAGGATGGGAGTGTGCAAATTACTTATAAAGGAAGAGTGTAAACAGCATAGCTTTGTTAGAATGGAGTATCTCCAAAATGTAGTGGAGGACTAGTGGGATGGGCAAAAAAAGTTAGTAAATGGCCTTGAATGCCAGGTTGAGTAATGCAGTGTGAGAGGAGTGGTAGCACAAAGAGATTGGATTTTGATGCCTAAAAGAAGTACTTGGGTTAAATATGCCTGCACTAGTTTTCTTGTTTGTAGGGACATAACAGGATATATTCCTCAGTCTATTATAGGACTGTAGGAGAAGAATAGATTCCAATGACCATTTGGTTCATTTGTCTATCCAGGCAGAATTAAATATAGCTCATTTCTGATACATGGATATAGTTTCTACTGGAGATCACAAATTATTCTTCAAGGAAAGATATTCTCTTCTGCTCTTGGCTAATCCATTTCAATTAAAAACAACCCTGACATTCAGAAAAGCCTTCTTATTGCTTTCTTCTTTCTTTCTTTTACTTTTCTTTATAAATTTATTTATTTATTTGGCTGTGTTGGGTCTTCGTTGCTGCACGCAGGCTTTCTCTAGTTGCGGTGAGCGGGGGCTACTCTTTGTTGCGGTGTGCAGGCTTCTCATTGTGGTGGCTTCTCTTGTTGCGGAGCATGGGCTCTAGGTGCGCGAGCTTCGGTAGTTATGGCTCGTGGGCTCAGTAGTTGTGGCTCACAGGCTCTAGAGTGCAGGCTCAGTAGTTGTGGCGCACGGGCTTAGTTGCTCTGCGGCATGTGGGATCTTCCCGGACCAGGGGTCAAACCTGTGTCCCCTGCATTGGCAGGTGGATTCTTAACCGTGGTGCCACCAGGGAAGTCCCTCTTACTTCTTTCTTCACTTTTAGTTACATTTTAATTTTTTACTCTAAAATATCTGATTTGGGATATAAAAACGAACAATTGAGATAGCTACTTTTCGTCACATTCGGTCTTCATGATACTGCAGATTCTTGAAAACTGTTTCTCTTTTTAGCCTTTGTTCCCTAGTCTGCTTTTTCTATGCTCATGAAGAACCCATCCCTCCGCACACACTGTGATAAGTGATGGCCATATAGACTGGAAGCCAGCCCCATCACCCAAGAACATTCACTGACACAGTGAACAAAAGGAACTGAAAGCTTCCTGTGCCAAAACTTCTCTAAAATTCTCCTGTGTTTGAATAGGGAGTTGTTGGTAAAGACCAGGCAAAATTTTCCCTGAAACTATTGATTCCCAAGGGTAAATCAAAAGGACAAGTGGAAATGATTTATATATGCCACAGGACTCAGGCTTCTGCCTCAGACCTACTTAAATGCTAGTACCGAAAGCAATCAAAAGAAGACACTTCTAAGTAAACGTCAATAACTGTCTCACAGGTATGGACGTTCTCTCTTCCCTTTCCCTGGGGACAACCCAGACTTACAGCTAATCTGTCATTGAGCACTTACTGTCTGTAAGAGGAGGAGAAAGAGGAGGAAGAGGAGGAGAGACCAACTGACCACAGATTAGATAGGAAATCTTAAAGTAAATTTCTTTGCCTCCTTTTTTTTTTTTTCTTTAGGGATAGCAGCAGAGGTCTGGAGGAAACTTTTTTTTTTTTTTAAGTAGGCATACATAATATTACTGTTAAAATAAAACGATAGATTTGCAGAACTGTTTTGTACCTGGATTCATATTTAGGTTTGTCATTTTCTTAGCCTGCGGCTATTCCTGAAACATGTGCAGTGATTGTCTTCTTTCACATTTTGTTGGCATATATTTCCATGTTATGTTTCTTTGTTTTCCTTTTCCATACAATCCTGATGTTAAGATGATGTCTGCAATTTCAACAATATCAACGTTACTGGATTAATTTCCTTCAAGTTTTTTAAAATAACAGCAAAAAGTTTATAAGCAGCTTACTACTCTAAACTTGTTCTTTATAAGTTTGTTTGGATTTACAAGTTTCTGCTCTTCATCAATGAGGAACTGTCATTAGTTAGTGTATCCTATGTGTGCATGATCCTGGGCACTTGAAGATCTCAACTTGCAGAAGCTCCTGTGTTCGGATGGAGAGACGAGTCCTAAACTGATCATGAAGTAAACCCCCATTATGCCAAAGGTACTATGCTGATGAAAGCTATATCATGAATTATAACAACATATGGGTACACATGGTGTGAGGGGCTTCCCTCCAGCAAGGGAAGCAGGCAAAATCGAGCAGAGACAAAATAATCCATTTCCCATCTTTTGCTATCCACAAAGTCCATATTTCGGTAAACTTTGTTTCAAATTTTTTGGTTGTTCTTATTTCTTAATAAGAAAAAGAGACGATCCTTGCGTTGAATGGAGTTGAGCTTTGAATAATTAATTTGGTGTAATTTTTTTGTGAAGGTCGTATTGGTCCTTTCCTGCACTGCTGAATGTCAGGTCAGTGTCATGGGACATTGTTTGGAGACATACTTCGCCTCAGCACATTCAGGATTCTCCTAACATAAGTGCCATTTCCTGGCGTTTTCTTCCCTTGTGATCAGGAAGTTCTTCAAGTGTCTTTAGTTTACAGAACCATTTTGTGTGCATGGGGGTAAGGGGATTAGGGAAACTAGCAATTTGGGTCAAAGCCCTAGTGACTCTATAGATGATACTGCGTTTGCACTTCACTGGGAATGCAAGAACAGCCCAAGTCATGACTTCACAGTGAAAAACAGAGGAGACGACTCTGGAAAGAGCAGGAGTGTTGTTAGAAGCGATGCTGACAGGGAGTAAGAGTTTTAAGGGTAAACTGGAGGCAGATGAGAATAAACTGCTAAGTAAAAAACATAAACATCTTGAGTAAGCTTTCTCAGTTAGAAATAGTTTTTTTTTCTTGCTAGATTTCAGGCATATTTTCATCCCTTAATTTGACTTTCTCCTCTTTCCACATTAAATGGATGGAAAAGTGTTACCAAAAAGTCAGGGGTTATAATGATGAAAAGCACATCTCAGAGCAGTGGTTCTCAAAGTGTGTTCCCTGGACCAGCAGTTTTAACATCACAGGGGAATTTGTTAGGAATGCAAATTCTCAGGCCTTATTCTAGACCTACCAAGTCAGCAGTTTTGGGGCTAAGGCCACTAATTTGTGCTTTGACAAAAGTTCTCCAGGTATATCTAGTGTGTATCAACATTTGAGAACCACTGGTGTAGTGATTAAGGGTATGACATCTGGAGCCAGATAGCTGTAGTACTTAGGGCAATTCATTTGTTTGTTTGTTTCCCATCTGTAAAATGGTAGCTGTACCAAACTCACAGTGTGGTAATGGAGACTAAATGAGCTAAAGTGTGTAAAATCCTTAGAGCAATGCCTGGCCACTGTAAGTGCTATATAAATGATTAGGTGATGATGATAATCTCTTTATAGGTGTTATTTTCATTTTTTCCCCCCACAGGGTACATTTCACAATTTACAGCACAGCTTTTTGTTTACCAGGAGAGCTTCTCCCCTATTATCTTAGAGTTATTTTCCATGGCTCAAAGCAGCATTTCTCAGCATGTGCTCCATGGCTTATTTGCATCAAAACCACCTGTGGTGCTTATTAAAATGCAGATCTTAACTTCCCCCCAGACCTACAGCAGTGATCAGAATTCTCTAGTGACTCTTCTTCACCCAGAAATTTCAAAACCACCACCCTTGGATAACAAAGACTATGATCTTCATTTTGCAAATGGGAACGTGAGGCACGGGGGGTAGCATAAGCTCAGGGAAATCCAGAATCTCAGTAAGACCACGAATAAGAACTGGATTTCTGATTTTGTGTTATATTGACAGATTATGCTGCTTCTTTGTGGCTTTATTTGCTTTATCAAGAATTTGATTCGGGTTGTGCCACTTTGTTTACTGAGACCTAGCATTATTTAACCTAAAAATAACATTTACATTATAAATCTAGAACTATCAAAAATGATGAGTTCCGAAAAATATACCTGGACCATTATCCATCACTCATCTAAAACTGTTTCAGTTGTGGCTGTATCTAATACATCACTATTTTTTTTTTTAAGTTAAGTATTCTTAAAAATTAATTAAATTTTTTTGGCTGCGCTGGGTCTTCGTTGCTGTGCCTGGGCTTTCTCTAGTTGCGGACAGTGGGGGCTACTCTTCGTTGCGGTGTGTGGGCTTCTCATTGCGGTGGCTTCTCTTGTTGCGGAGCATGGGCTGTAGGCGCACAGGCTTCAGTAATTGTGCCTCGTGGGCTCTAGAGCGCAGGCTCAGTAGTTGTAGCGCACGGGCTTAGTTGCTCCGCAGCAGGTGGGATCTTCCTGGACCAGGGCTCGAACCCATGGGCCCTACGCTGGCAGGTGGATTCTTTTTTTTTTTTTGCGGTATGCGGGCCTCTCACTGTTGTGGCCTCTTCCGTTGCGGAGCACAGGCTCCGGACGCGCAGGCTCAGTGGCCATGGCTCACGGGCCTAGCCGCTCGGCAGCATGTGGGATCTTCCCAGACCGGGGCACGAACCTGTGTCCCCTGCATCGGCAGGTGGACTCTCAACCACTGTGCCACCAGGGAAGCCCTGGCAGGTGGATTCTTAACCACTGCACCACCAGGGAAGTCCCTAATACATCACTCTTATGTTAAAGATGAACTAAAAGGGCTCAGAGAGGTTGAGGAAACTGTCAAAAGTCACATGACTAGACATCAGCAGTGTGGAAATCAGAGCTTGGTCTCCCAACTGCCAATCCAGTGTCCTTTCGCCATATCCCACTGTCCTAATCCTTGCTGATTTAAATGATTTAAAGGAGCACTTAAATTTTAGAAACAACTTTACCTATACTGCTCACATAAAATCTGGTCTCAGCAGTTTTTTTTAACCTCCTTTAATTCCTTTTACTTAAAGATATGCTAATATCACATCTTCCTTTTTACAGTAATGATAAATCAATAATATACTGACAACTAATAACTCAAAGCTCCACTGCATAATGCTTTTTCATCAGTGCAAATTTGACTGTTCTAAAGCAGTTAGATTGACTTTTCAGGCTGTGATGAAAACGCTTTGGGCCTTGTCACACAGGGCCTACAGGTCTTGTATACACTGACCTATTACAGTCAAGCTCCCACACAGTATTAATATGCATTTAGATAACTTAGCTCTTAACTTGAGGCTACACAGGGATATTTATCTCCTCTACAAATCACGCTCGTGTAATTGGTGGGACAGAGGTGCTATTCATGCCAGGATCACTTGATTATCCTATAAAATGATTTTCTTTTTGTCTCAATTGTTTGTATTTTTATATTATATATGAACTTCATCTTAATGCAGTCATCTTTTCCCACTTCTCTTTCCTGCTAAGTTTCTTTTCATCTTACCCTTAGCTAGTTCACTACTACTTACTACCTAGTTAACTACTCCTCATTTTTACATCTTAGCTCAACTGTTACCTCCTCATAGAAGTCTTCCTTTTCTTTCTCTCTCTCTATAAGAATCTCCCTGCCCCCATACCATGCACTCTTTGTAACTTTACAGCGTTTATTTCTTCATGGCACTGATCACAATATGTAATTTTAAAATTTATTTGTTTGCTTTTTTATTGTTTCTCTCTCTATACACTTGACTGTGAGGTCCATGTGTCCATCATGCAGGTGTCTGCCCGAGTACTAAGCATGATGCCTGATACACAGCAGAGGCTAAGCCAACATTTGTTGAATGAATATGTCTGTGAGTTGCTGTGGAATTTTGTAGTCTGCTTAGAGGGGTATGAGTATGTGTTATATCTTGGTCCCCTATGATAACTTCTTTTGGATGATCTCCTTCAGTGACAGACACTAACATAGACGTAGGGTTGTCTATCTACTCAGTTAGTTTCCTTGACTCCAGATCTATTAAATGGACAGGCCTCCTAGACCATTTGGACCATGGTACCTTATTGTGAGTGAACCTAGGTTTTCTAGATCATTCTAGACCACGATGTACTATCTTCCAGAGCTTGTATTCTATGGTAGCCTCTGGTCACAGGTGGTTATTGAGCACTTGAAATGTAGCTAGTATGAAGTTCCATATGCTGTGAGTGTAAAATACACATTGGATTCTGAGGATTTAGTATAAAAATGTAGAATATCTCATTAATACCTGTCATACTGTTTACTTATTGAATAACATTTTGGGTCTATTGGGCTAAATAAAATATATTATTACATTTAATTTCACTTTTTTTCTTTTTACTCTTAAAAAGTGCTACTGGAACATTTGAGATTATATATGTGGATCACATTTGTGACTCACATTATATTTCTATTGGGCAGTGTTGTTCTAGACCTAACTAGTTCACCTCTGTTGTTTGGCAGTGTGGACTGAAGGTGATCCCCTGAAGGGAATGCCCAAATTGCAAGAGCCTCTCATAGCCTGCTCCATTCTTGTTAGCTGTGCACTAGGGGAAGAACTGGCACTCCAGGAGAGTGGCTCAGGTGTCATTTCAGTACTCCCTCAGTGTCAAATCACGAGGCCCACATACAGTTTGCATCCCGAGACACAGAAACTTCAAATATATTGTTAGTGTCCATATATCTTGCTTAAAATAATGATAGGACCAGAACCCAGATCTTTCAATTATGCTAAGTCATTGAATTACTTATAGAAGGACTGACTAATAAAATTATATCTTCCTTTTAAAATGCAATACTAGAAAATTTTAAAGGATTGTTAATTAGTTATACAGGTTTTCTTTAAAAAAATCAATTAATGATGAAATTACACCAGTCTTTAGACAACTAAATAGAAAATCATATTGTATACTCTGATAAATTAAACAAACAGAAACTCCTATTATTGCCACGTGTGCTATAGTAGAGGATTAAACTGGGATGACCTTTATTTGGCAAAAGCATATACACTGCAAAGCAAAATTTAAACAAGTCAGATATGAACATGAACTCTACTTGTAAATAAACACAAATCTAATAACCATTCTTTGCAAAGCTATAAAAACTCCCTTGGAGACCATACACTGCAGTTTGGAAAACTGGTTGCTATGTCTTATTCCAAAAGCCCTCACCACTGACACATCAGGCAGACTTCTCTTCTTAGGTAAGGAGATGGATTCCTAAATAATTAGCTTCATCATCATTATCTTCTGGTTCATTCATTAGTTTAGCAAATATTTAGTGGGAACCAACTATGTGCCAGGCATCTGTGTGTTCTAGGTGCTCAAGATGCTACAGTGACCAATGCAGACAAACTTTTGCTCTTTGGAGCTTAAATTTTTGTGCTTAGGTATTTTCTCAACAGGAAGAATAAAATGAAAGGATAAAGCAAATCTAAGCAGTGCTACCTTAGAATGCCACAGGTAACTTTTTTTTTTTTTTTAAGTTGGGAATCGAAATGAATTTGAGACTTTCTATCCTGTGTCTTTCTTGGGGAATTTGAAAGTGGAGGTGCATATGGAAGGTGGAGGTGCATAAAACCATACCTATCCAAAGTACTAATTAGTATTTTCAGAATGAAAATGTCAGAAGACCCTATTAAAGCTTCAAATAAAACCATTAGACTGTGTTAAGGGATTTTCCAATCATTCTGGGGGGTCTTGGCATACTTATTCAGGTCTTCTTTCTTCTGCTGGGACATCCCAACCTATAGTTAACCAGATGTCTTAGTTCTTACATCCATTAATTCTAGGAACTCCCAGTCAGAATGGCTTCCCTTCCCGCCCAACAGACTCATTCTCATTCTCTCACAGTCCGAGTCCTGCCCCGGCACATATTCTCTCCCTTCCACATATTCACTTGCTTACACTTCCACAGGTTCCCCTTCATCCCTTTCAAGCAGAGAGGCTCCTTTAATATGGCATTTTCCCCTTAAAGTTCAGCCGGTAGATGTCTCCATTACTCCCTTATAGCGAAGACCTCGGCAAGTAGGGTTTAATCATTTCTTTAACCGACAACAAGGAAGAAGATTTGATAATTTGCCCAAAATGAGCAGATGCTCGGGAGGACACGTCTCCATCCTACGTCCCTTCCCTCCGATTTAAGCCACAAATGAAAACTACTTTCTCCCTCTTTACCAGGCAAAAGGAAAGGCTGATTTAACTAAGCATGCAAGATGCCAACACCCTCCTCCTCGGTACATCCAAGTTTCCTTCGCTCTGAGCCACCACAAGTCTGCTTCTCCCTTCACTCCGCCCACCCCACCTCTCACCCCCTCAGGTTCCCGAGTCATCAGGGAACGCGAGCGGGTGAAAGGACTCAGCGAAGCTGCATTCCGCGCCACCGCCTCCTCCTGCGCCTCGGGTTCAGCACTGGACAGCTCCCGCACCAGCCCAACAAACGGCAGTCGGCTGATTGACAGAGGAGCCGGCCAAACAGGGCACAAGACGACTTGAAGCCGCCCTACCAGGGTTTGGTTGCGGCCAAGCCGCCTCTTTAAACCGGCTTTCCTCCCGAGAGCAGGGAGAGGCAGGAGTGTGGTTTGTGGCCAAACTTAAAGACTCCAATTAACCAGCTGCCTAGCCCTCGTGGTTCCGGAAAGACAAACGCCTTAAAAGAAACCCTAGCTGCTACGCTCGCGGTGCGGGTCTGGGCGCGCGCGCTCCGCGCCTCGGGGCGAAGCGGACGAGGAGGAGCCTGAGCCGGGAGGCGGGAACGACCTGCCACGGGCGAGACGATGGAGCAGTGTCTTTGGCGGCCGCGGCGGCGGCGGCAGCAGCAGCAGCAGCAGCAGCAGCAGCTCCTGAACACACCTCAATGAGAGCGGCGGTGGAAGCTGCTAAGCAGAAAGACGTAAGCAGGCCAACTATAGCTGCCGGCGGCGAGAGGGGATGTAAGGTGCCGGGCTCCAGGCTGCGAGGTGCGCAATCCCGAGCAGACCCATGGTGGAGCAGGAGCAGCCGGCGTTGCCACAGGTGATCTGATCTCCTGCGACGGTAGCTCAGTCAGCCGCGCGTATGTCAGAACATCCCTACTTTAAAGTCCTTTTGGACTGGGTGCCAGCTGAAAAGGGGGAAGACTCCTAGAAAAAGTCTTAGTGCTGATAGATTGACGACCAAAATTTAAAAAGTGACTCCCTCCGTTACCTCCTCTCCTTGCTGCGAGGCAGATGGGAGCCATGGCTAACCCCTTACTCTGCTGCCTCCTGCTCGTTCACCTGGGATTGGGAGCTGCCGGCGCCAGCCGCGACCCTCCAAGTCGGACGGATTCCTCTCGAGAGAAGACCCTGAGGGCGAAGCAGCACGCCCAGCAGCCGGCTCGAGCCTCTGCCTCGGACCCCTCGGCTCCCTGGAGCCGCTCCACCGACGGCACCATCTTGGCGCAGAAAATCGCCGAGGAGGTGCCCATGGACGTGGCCTCTTACCTCTACACCGGGGACTCCCACCAGCTGAAGCGAGCCAACTGCTCCAGCCGCTACGAGTTGGCGGGCCTGCCGGGGAAGTCGCCTGCCCTAGCCAGCTCCCATTCCTCCTTGCACGGGGCGCTGGACACGCTGACACACGCCACCAACTTCCTCAACATGATGCTGTAGAGCAATAAGTCGCGGGAGCAGAACTCGCAGGACGACCTGGAGTGGTACCGGGCACTGGTGCGGAGCCTCCTGGAGGGTGAGCCCAGCATCTCCCGGGCGGCCATCACCTTCAGCACCGAGTCGCTGTCCGCCCCAGCCCCGCAGGTCTTCCTCCAGGCCACGCGCGAGGAGAGTCGCATCCTGCTCCAGGACCTGTCCTCCTCAGCACACCACCTGGCCAACGCCACGCTGGAGACCGAGTGGTTCCGCGGCCTCCGGTGCAAGTGGAGGACTCACTTGCACCGCCGCGGCTCCAATCAGGGGCCCCGGGGCCTGGGCCACAGCTGGCGGCGCAGGGACGGTCTTAGCGGGGACAAGAGCCACGTCAAGTGGTCTCCGCCTTATCTGGAGTGCGAGAACGGCAGTTACAAGCCCGGGTGGTTGGTCACTCTCTCCGCTGCTTTCTACGGGTTGCAGCCTAACCTGGTCCCGGAATTCAGGTAGGGAGGGAAAAAAGATCAAAGCAAAGCCTTCCTTCCGGGTTCATGGGTAGGTGCGCGTGTGGGGAAGGAACACTGTGGCTGTGACATTTAGGCCTCCCACCTTCAAAGCAGAGACCCAGGCTGAGGGACACCCCACGCAGGCGCAAGTGCTTAGGGACAAGAAGTGCCCCGCATTTGTCAGCTTCAGACACTCAGCAAAAGCTTTTCTCTCAAATCAGTTCCCCTGCAAGGGGCAAGGGACGGGAGCTCTTGGTAGAGCTGAGAGATGCCCTATGTTTCTCTCTAGCCCTCGGGAGAGCAGGGAGGGGAGTTCCCGGTCAGGGGTGATGCACTGCACCCTGGCAAGCTCAGGGCATGCCAGCCAGGCACAGAGTGGCGTGCCAACTCACAAGAGTAGGAAAGGGAGTGGGAAGAAAAGAGTTCGTTATTCCCGCTACTTCGGGATAGCCTCTACCTACTTCCTCCTACGTGTGTAGTTTGAGGCGCCAGTCTGTTGTTAGTCAGTTACCAGAGCGCCTAATGAAAACGCTGCAATCCCCTGGGCAGTTCTGTCCCTTCAGCAGTGAGTCAGTCCCAGCAGCACAGCTGTCTCTAGGATCCATACTTTGCAGTTTGACAGGTGCGCTCCTTCTACTTGTCTCCCTCCTTCCCTCAACCCATCTCCCATTCCTTGGTCCCCTCTTTCTCCTGTTTTCTGTGTTAGGCACACCTGGGGGTTCTCTGGCCCTTCACATACACACACTTTATAAATGAACCTGGTTGAGTCATCCTAGGGAGGGAGGGATCAGTTCTCACTGAATGCACTCAGGGAGCTCAGAGAAAATTTAGTAACAGTTCTGTATTTCCTGCCTCACGGTGTAGCATTTGTGGGAAGATGAGAATTTGCAGATTAGCAGGTGGTAACTTGTGCCCTGGGACGTGCCTGATTTTTGGGGTGAGGGACTTTTAGAAGTAGCCCTGTTGAGTGAACATGAGGAACAGAAAGGAAAGAGTGGAAACTCCACAGAAGGCCTGGGAGAAGGCCACAGATTGACTGGTATCCTCCCCAATTCCCAATGGGAAGAAGGTCTTGGGGGTTGAGGTTGCTTCTGTACTTTTTGGGAAACTGGGCAAAAGTGGGAAACCTGTGTGTGTTTTAATGCCCTTTTGGTACAACAAGGACAGGATGATGACCTGGTGAAAGTTACCAGGGGGAGTACTGGGTGGGCAAATGGGAGGAGTCAGAAAGCTTATTTGTCTTGGCACTGTTATTTACTGCTGAATGACCTCAAGAAAGTTGCTTAATCTCTCTGGGCCTCAACAACTTACCTATCAAGTAAGGGAGTTGAACTAGATGGTCTCTAGGGAGCCATCCAGTTATAAAACTCTGTGGCTTTTAATGCTGGCAACACTTGAGAAGGTATAAATGAAAAGTAACCTCCTTTCTCTAATTCTGTATGACCATATTAAATGTTTTGTGTGTGTGTCTATCTCTTTAAAGGATCTTGTCTTAAACCAGCGTAACTCTTTCCTACTTTAAGGATAATCTTACTTCCTCCTGACTTCTGTAGGATCCTATTAGTAAAAGCTGAGCCCAGCTTTGAGTCTTTGCTATATTATTTGCTCAGAAAAGATCTGCAGATGCCATTCACTGCTAGAAAATTGCTTTTGGCCTTCGCATAAGCCTTTTCAGGGAGTCCCAGGGCCCAGGACTGAAAGATCAGTTGATCAATCGATCGATTGATCTATCCATTCATCCAGCTTACTAACGTGTATTGATACTTTATGTTAGGCTCTGTGCTAACTGCTTTGCATGTATTATCTTGATTAAGCCTCACGACAAACCTGAGTTAGGTTTTATTAGTTTCCCCGTTTTACAGAAAAGGAACCTGAAGCACAGAGAGATTAAGCTTCTTTCCTAAGATCACGCAGCAGTTAAGCAGCAGAGTCGGGATTTGAGCTCGACTCACACTTTTAACCACTATGCTAAACTCTGTCTCATGAAGGTGTCCTAGGAATGCTGCATGTATTGCAGCTGCTGCATAAAAATATATGTATTTTCAAGGGTCAGATGTGAGACTGGGGATGAGAACCATTCATTTTCAGAAGTATTTCTCATAAGGCTCAGAAACCACAGGTCACCTACATGAACTCAGGCCTTCCGCAGGCCAAGATAAAAGGCTGAGACACCAGGGGTCATGTTGTGTAGGCTCACACGACCCGATCTAATTTTTGGACTATGTTCAGAAAATAGATTGTTTCCTCTGGCTGAGTCTCTTTAAGTGCCTTCCTAGTCATCGATGGTGTTCTTTAGCCAAGGCACGAAGCCAGGCCATTTAGTGTGTGGCTCTCTACAGAATCTGGCTCCTCCTAGCAGCACGCATGAAGAGCAGAATAAGTGCTCTCCTGTGAGTACTTTTGCCCCATGTCCCATGCTCCTCAAGTACTGTATTGAGGATTCGCACAGATGTTAATTATAGGAACTGGAAGAAATCTTAGATCAGATGGTTCTTCCTGTTTCATAAAGAAACAGATAAGAAAGGTGAAGTGACTTGTCCAAGAATCACATATCGAGCTTTTAACAACAGCAGAAATAGGATCCAGGCCTTCTGCCTCTGGTTCACACTATGCCATATATATATATAAATTTCAACGGGCCTTTTCTGTCTCTTCATACTCATAAAAGGCAAATGTTTTTGATGTTGTTGATGTTTTATCACCTAAGATGTGTATTCTAAACTTTTATAACGTAAGTGAATAATATTGTACAGGTATGGTAACAGGTAAACCTCAAATGAATTTCTGAGAAACCATGACTAGGCTCTAATCATGATTTTAAATCTATTTTGAATCTATAGAGTGTTATTTGCAAAAAGCCTTATCTGTAATAAAAAAAATTTGCTAATGATTTCCTCATGGAAGAGAAGAGGAGGATAAACTTTGTAGTTAAGACTTTCATTTAACTTCAGTTACTATTTCAGCTAATATTTCGCCAGGTCTTACTTACAAGGTTCAAGATTTAAATTATATTTTATTTTTAGAGAATTCAAATCTGAAATATGAAATTCAAAAGTAATGTGGAAAACATGGTCAACTACCTTCTTATATTAATGCTTATCACTGTAAAACACCTCTCAGAATAAATTTTATTCCCCTCTGCTTCAGAATGACACAGGTTTCTTACATTTTAAGGCCTAGTGTAAGACTCACATGTGAAGAGAAGTTTATTGCTCTTTTTTTTCCCCCCCAAAATGGCATTAGTGTTTTACCTAAATGGCTCCTGAGTCTTGTTATAGACCTATAGTATAAACACTTAAGTTCTCATCTTCTATCCCAGCAAAAAAAAAAAGAGAGACTAACAATTTAAGGTATACTCTAAATTATTTTTATTTATCATCTTAGGTTTGTGATGTCCTTGCAGAGTTTTCTTCAAAGTTAAGTCCTTTGCTTTTGTATACTAATTTTTCTGTGTGGAACTTAAAGTACTATGGAGTTTGAGCCCATTCTAATGAACTCATAGACATATTCCTGGTGGTGGTTGGAACTGTTTAGTGCCTAGGATGAATATAAGGTACCTAAGTGTTTGTTGAATTTAAATTAAGGTAAAGGAACCTTTGGGAATTCTTACTTGATGAGCCGTAAGGGATTTTGGAATTCATTTGGTTTCTTTCCTCTTCTCATTGTACAGTGGAGGAAAGTAAGACCCAGAGGGCTAAAGGAATTTGCTAAGAGTGGCACAGCTCTTTTGTGGTGGGTTAGAATTAATGGGAACCAATATATATTGAGCATCTACTATGTGTCAGATGTTTTATAAATATCCCACTGCATGTAGTTCTTAGTATTCTCAGGTAGTTACAACTTCAGGAAAGTTGAGCAACTTGCCCAGGGCAACACAGCTAGTAAATTAGGGAGCGTGAATTAAATTTAGATCTATCTAGCTATGAGGCTTGTATTGTCTTTCTACTACCCTATGACGCTATCTCTTAATTACCAATTTTGTTTTCACCTTGTTATTAAAAATGTAACACGGTATTGGCTTGAAATAATTAATATATTTGGCCAAATACGTGACAGACACTTGTTTTTTTGGCCAATCATATAATCAAGCATGTTGTATAGAGAGAAGAGTATTAGACTTGAGTCAGAACTTTGCCCTAAGTCCCAGTTTTGTCTCTGACTGGCTGTATTACCTGTCTGAAAATCAGTTTCTGCACAATTAAAACGTGGAAAGAGACTTGGCGATATCCATATACCTTTATAACTCTTTGTTCTATGAGTTCTTAAGCGACCTATCCAACGGGCAACAAGGAGGCTTTGGAAACAGGACTGATACACATAAATGCAGTACCTTGTGGAAATGATATTGATGGGGGAGGAACGTGCAGAAGAAGAGGACACCAAATGAATGTCAGGTGTGCATTTTTCCACAATAGTGTGGAAACGCCTTTTTAGAAACTTACATAAGTAACATTGGTGTCACTGAGTCACTGACTCCTGAGGGGTTACTTCTCTCTCCTTCACAAACATGTGCCCACACACCTCCATCAGAGATTCTGGTATAGATCTCTGCAGATGGCAATTTACATAGTATTAGAGAAATGACCATCTTGCTCTAGGCCAAACATACCCTGTCTCTCTTGTGGGTACTGGTAGTGGTGAAGAGGTTACCTACAGGAACACGACAGAGCTGTCTACCTGGGTAATGGATCAGAGTTTTTAGATGGACTTCTGCTATTGAGGCTTTTGAGTCTCAATTATTTCATCTTTAAGCTGTGAATAGTAAAGTGTATCTTTGGGATTTTGTAAAGACTAAATGAAGGACTGTTATCACACAGGAAGTTCAGTAAATATTTTGTGTCACAGCGTCTGTCTTCCTAAATACTGAACACTTTTAGTTGTATTAAAGTCACATGATTTATAGTAATTTATAATTTATATAATGACTTAGTTTCATTCCTATTATTGCGAAGGCTTGTAATTACAGTGGATCACGGGGGAAATACTGGCCTTGGAGACAGGAGACATTGACCCCAGCCTGGACCACATCCTTGACTATGGTGCTCCCATGGGCAGCAGTTGCCTTTCTAATCCTGTTTCCTCATCTGTAAGTTAAAGGGGGCTGGACTAGGTGACCTGTTGGGCTCCTTATAATCTAAAAGCCTATGATTATGTACATAACTAAATGTGTCACTTTAACTTGTGAAGTTTCGATGGTTGTGCTGAAACCAGTTAATGTATCCTCACCTGAATGCAGATCATGTTCATATATGTTCAGTGTTTAACTTTATCATGGTCATTTACTCACAGGCTATTTAGAGAAAGCCCTCTCGGTGTACACTGGATTAAGTATACATACTAAGGGAAATGAGAACTCCATTTCAAAATAAGAATAAGCATGATCTGAGTTTCTAGATCTTGAAAGATCACCTGAAATTTACTTAAAGTCAACAAGAAGCTGTTTCACAGATTTCTAAACCAAGGGCCTCAGTACACTTGTGTAATTTCCCCCAAGGTAATCAATGTTTAGGCATCCTGAAGCTCCTACTTACTGTTTAAAAACAACCTGTCTCTGACTTAACTCTGTAGTTGGTGTTAATACTTCAAAGGAGGCTATTTAGTGTGGTGTAGCAGTGGTACAGCATTATCTTGCCACCTTCTAGAACACGCATTCGGAAGCTGAAATGGGATTTCAAGACTGCTAAATAAATGACAGGAGTTTGGGCCTCCCCTCTGGGGAGAGAACTCATGCCTCACAAGACTGATTTTATGGCCTCAATTGCTGGCTAAGTCAAATTTTACTTTCAACTTCATAAAAGCATCAGTTTTTGTTCACTGTTCAGGGTTTTAAGGCTACCTTTTTCCAAGATGCACCGTGTTTTATGATTATATTGTAATATACTGGGATGCCAAGAAGTATGCTGTTGGTGTTATTTGTACTTGGTTGGTACAGAAGCATTAGGGCCTTGTTTGTCTTCTCTATTCAGCTCTGGATTGATGTTCACAGGGTTATTTAAACAGAATTACTGAAACAGTACATTGGAATTTTGATAACTTTAGCAGCTTGATGGCCACTATGTGCAAACAGGCAGTTCAGCGGTCTTGGGACTATGTTTCGGACACTTTGCAGACAACAGCATCATTAGGCTCTTGCCCAGCACAGCTATGGCACATACGTACATTGGCTTGTTTTGCTGGTCTTTTAGTATTATTCGTTTTTCAAGTTTTAGCAAGAAACCTTTTCTGGTGTAATTTCTACTTTGGCTGGGCATTTACTCATCTAACAAGTCTTTCTTCCTAAAACTTGACCTATGAAAAGATTTAGGTGGATAGGCTGTTCTATAAAATACTTCTTCAGTTTAGGAAAAAATTAATGCTCTTGGCTAAAAGTCTTTCTCAGGTACCCACCCCCCCCAGCCCCATTTTCTACAATACCAAACTTAGTGTAGGAACCATGACTGACTTTCTCTTTTACACCAAAGGATATTATAGTGTCTCAAAGCAATCACAGGAGTCACCTAGTTTTATTACCTTCATTATAGGTAGAATTTATAGAAAACAGAGATTAGCTTAAATGTGATCTGACCCCAAGATCATTTTCTCCAAAAAACAGTTTCCTTCCTTTTTATTAAAGAAGGCAGTCTCTTTCTCTTTTATAGTTAACTGATACTTATAATTAATTGAAATCCAGTTAATTTTTATTCATTATAATATCTCTTGTAACTTTCCCCCATTTAGAATAAGACAAAACAGGATTAAAAAAAAATCCTGTCCAGTTAGCAAAGTACCCAGTGCACTTATAACCTAAAAGGGAACTTAGAATTACATAAGATGTTGGTTTACTTTCTTAACCTGGTTTTCTCACCACTTATGTGTTTTCCAACGTGTATGCCTTATTACATTATCGTGGAAGGATTTTTATAGAATAACAAGACACATGGCTTTTATCTGAGAAAGAGGAAAAGGTATTGTAGTACAAAATAATGTATTTTATCAATTCTAAGATGTACCTTTTCCACATTTTGATGTCTCTCAAACTGAGATGTGTCTTAATGATTGGGGGCATGTCATTTCCAATTGGCATACACTTTTCTTTTAGTGGTACAGAATGTAATAGCATATCTTACAATTAATGGCATCTTATATTTGATGAACTGTGATATTAGAAAATGGGAAATTAAATTCCATGGTCTCTCCAACTATAAAGTTCTACTATCATCTATAAGCTATCAATATGCAGCAAAATATGCCTACATGGAAACAAAAAACGTAGACCTTACTGCTGTATATCAGATTGCTATTTGTCTTCATAATAATTTTTAAAACAAGACAAGCTATACTAAAACATGTAACCACACTGTCTTTTTAATATATGTGAAATACACAAAACATCGGGCCAGAAGCTGCAGAAACTTATTTTCAGAATAGGTGAGGTAAGGATTATCAAAATCTTTCCTACACCATCTGGCAAAGAGTTTCACTCACACTGTGGGGAGATGGATAGGACAGTGAGAATACAAGACCACTTATAAACTAAAAATAGAGGGACTAGATCTGTCTTTCCTTTCTAAAGTGCTTAGAGGTTTCAGGGTGGAAATAAAAGCTTTGTGGTGTAGCCGTGTAACTAGTTTTGGTTAAAGAGATTTAAATGGAATTGTGGAGGTATGTGTTTTTTCTCTTTCTTTTCTAGTCAGTTGCCGGGAATGGAATGAAGAGTTTGGCTGTCCCCTTATTTGATGCCTTAGACCACTGTGTAGAGCAGGGTGTCTCAACCTCAGAACTATCGACATTTGGGGCCAGATAACCCTTTTCTGTGGGGGCTTTTTTGCTGTAAGATGTTTAGCAGCACCCCTGACTCTACCCACAGGATGCCAGTAGCAACCTCCCTGCCCAGTGTGACAATCAAAAATGTCTACAAACATTGCCAAGTATCACCTAAGGGGTAAAAATGTCTCTGGTTGAAAGCAGCTGGTGTAGAGGGAACACATATAAAAATGCTATTCTGTGGCTATCCTATTTCAAGAGTTCTATATGTATCTATGTGTGTGTGTGTGTATGTGTGTGTGTGTGTGTGTGTGTGTGTGTGTGTGTGAGTTTGTCAGATCACATTTCTATTTGTTTGTCTGGAACATAAGATCACTGCATATATAGAATCTGACATGAATGAGAACTAGAAAATTTTGATGAATCGATGGAATATTAATTCACATTTAGATGTCATTAAGGCTCAAAAAGAACATCTGGCCAAATTATTTCCAGAACTTGTTGCTAAGCATGGATTTGCTACTTATATAGCTAAATGTCTCATTTTTAAGATTTCCCATTAAAGGATGCATTTGGAAAAGAAAATGTGTGTGTGTCTGTGTGTGTGTGTGCGTGTGTGTGTGCGTGTGTGTGTGCGAACCTCTGTGGGGACAAAGAGGAGAGAGGGAGAAAGTAGGGGGTAGAGAGGAGTGTGGACAGGGAACAAATGGAGATGAATGAAACGAAAAACAGTTAGCAATCTATGATAGTGTTTTACTTTTTCATGAAGCTCTGTTTACCACTGAGCACTTTCATAGTTCTGATGAAACTGAATTATTCTTTTCTAGCAAGTAGTGAGGAATCAAGTTCCTGACGATTTAATCATTATAAAGATAGGTTGGCTGTGCTTGCATTTCAGAACTTTATCTCAGGAAGTCAAAGCTATAAACAGGCTGATGCAGAGCTTATCCCATTAAAGGAATATTAATACCTTACAATATATATTCTTAAAATGCTCTGGTTTTTTTAATGATTTTTTGTTTTTTGGCTGCGCTGCATGGCTTGCAGGATCTTAGTTCCCCGACCAGGGATCCAACCCAGGCCCCCTACAGTGGAAGCTCGGACCCTAACAGCTGGACCACCAGGGAATTCCCTAAAATGCTCTGTTTGCCACTTTACCTTTATTGATTCAACTAGAAGCTGTTCATAATTTGAACATATTATAAATGAAATTTCCTAGAAGAAATAATTAAAATGACATATTATATAGACATTATTTAAGGCTTTAACATGTTTAAAGACAGTTTTTAACATTACTATGTTTAGAATCCTGTCAGAAGAAACCTTAAAAAATAACAATGGCTACATGATGGAAAAGAATGTTTAGGCTTTACAAATTACCATAGCACAAACTGATGCATGCCTACTTCCTCCTGTGCCATCCATAAACATGTAGTACATGTGAGCTTCAGGGGCAAGAAACGAGGAGCGTGCTGCTGTATACTGTGTTGATTACAGAGAAATGAGAGATGATGTTGTGAATGTTAAGAGATGAGACCAAAGCTCATGAAGAGAAAGATGAAGATTACTATTTATCTGGATAAGGCACACTTCAGAAAGCTGTTTCAGGTACTAACTTAATAATTAGATTTGTGGGAAGGCCCTCATATTACAGCCCTCTGAAAGTTATTTAGAAATCTATTTGTCTTTCCACTTTTTTGAGAAAGAAGCAAATAACAACTGGGGCATTCCTGAAAGAAACAATGTTCTAGTAAACATCCTGGGAAAGCTCCTTTTTGAAGAATTAGAATTTTAGAAGTAAAAAGGATTTTAGAGATCATGTAATCCAACTTATTTTTACTTTTACACATGAGGAAATTGAGACCCAGGGAAGTGGTGACCATCACTTGCACTGGCTATGGCTGCAGTGAACTTGTAGTTTAATAACAGGCACAGATAAAAAGACGCTGAGTCATCAAGTAAACGTTAATTTACGGTCATTATTCACTGATTACAAACTTAGCTGGGTATCAGGATCACCTGAAAAGCCTGATAGTACATTCCTAGGCCCTTTCAGACCCTGTGAAGAAGACATGTGGGGACAGCTTCAGAAGTCTGTATCAAAAACAAAGTCTTGGGGCTTCCCTGGTGGCGCAGTGGTTAAGAATCCACCTGCCAATGCAGGGGACACAGGTTCGAGCCTTGGTCCGGGAAGATCCCACATGCCGCGGAGCAACTAAGCCTGTGTGCCACAACTACTGAGCTCGTGTGCCACAGCTACTGAGCTCGTGTGCCACAGCTACTGAAGCCAGCGCACCTAGAGCCCGTGCTCCACAACAAGAGAAGCCACTGCAATGAGAAGCCCGCGCACCGCAACTAAGAGTAGACCCGCTCGCCACAACTAGAGAAAGCCCACGTGCAGCAACGAAGACCCAACGCAGCCAAAAATAAATAAAAATAAAGTAAATTTCAAAAAAACAAAACAAAACAAAAACCAAAGTCTCCATAATTCACAAGGAGCTGGTCCTTAAACACAAACTTGGGAAAAATTAAACAGTATCTGATAAGCTTGAAACACATAAAATTCCTTTTAAACGATTTTAAGAGTAAGAATTAAGAGTTGTAAATACTTGGCAGCTTCAGCTGTAGTCGTCCAAAAACTTTGGCTGCCGGCCATGACCCTACTGGCAAGGGCAGAATGACTAGAAGGTTATGAAGGCAGGGGGATCACAGAGACTATCATGAGAGCAGCTGCCTCTGGTTGTTATAATTTGTCTCTTTATGTAAACATAATATTTCCCCAACCAGTTCTACAGGTCCTTCAAATGCAAGGACCACATTTCATGGCTTCCCATATTCACTGCCTCTTGAAAGTGCCTTGCATATTTCAGGAAGTATGGAATAGTGTCTAAGAAGAAGGGTTTTAGGATTAAAAACCTAGATTTGAATCTATGAGCTTCCACTTTCACTTACTGTGTGATACTGGGCAAGTTATTTCCTTCTGTGACTCAATTTCTTTATCTGCAAAGAGTACAGATTACACTGTAAAGAGTAAACAATCTTACCTATGTAAAGAGCTTAGCATAATGTATGGAATGTGTTATTTAAAAAAATAACGTGGGCTTCCCTGGTGGCACAGTGGTTGAGAGTCCGCCTGCCGACGCAGGAGACACGGGTTCGTGCCCCGGTCCGGGAGGATCCCACATGCCGCGGAGCGGCTAGGCCCGTGAGCCATGGCCGCTGAGCCTGCGTGTCCGGAGCCTGTGCTCCGCAACGGGAGAGGCCACGGCAGTGAGAGGCCCGTGTACCGCAAAAAATAAATAAATAAATAAATAAAATAAAAATAAAATAATAACGTATATAACATGCGCCTGGCTAGGAGTATGGGTACTGAGGATATAACAGTGAAAATGACAGATAAAAATCCCTGTACCTGTGGATTTTTTTGGTGGGTGGGGGAATATAGATGACAAACAAGCAAGATAAATATAATTCTTGATACAAACAAATGCTATAAGAAAATAAATATGATGTGGTAAAGAATGGCTGAGAGGTAAGGCGTGTTGCAGTAAATAGGGTGATTAAGGAAAACCTCTCTGAAGATGTGACTCTGAGTTAAGAAATGAAGGATGAGGAGACAGCCATGAAACAAGCTTAAGCTTAGGAATCATGCTTGAGATAGGGCACAGCGAGAACAAAGGCCTTGAGATAGGAATGAGCTTCAAATGCTCTAAAAGCAGAAAGAAAGTCAATGTTGCTGGAATGTAGTGGGGGGGGTTGACATAGAAAATGAGAGTAAGGGATGTAGAAGGGGCTCAGTAAGTGGTTAAAATGTAGAAACATGTTAAGGGCTTTACAAATGTCTAGCCCTGCAGTACTATGTAGATTGTGGATGTATTTTCGTTTTCTTTGCTTTCCATTTTTCTTTCCTCCTTTCTGTCTTGGCCTTCCTGCCCAGTGCCTCCCTTAGCTCTGAGAGCGTGGGCTTTCCAGCTTCTCTGATGAGATCTCAGTCAAAGAAGCTATTTACAGCTGCTCCATTCTTGGCTGTGAATGAATACACGGAAAGAGTTGAGTGGTAAGGGAGGTAGAGATTGAAAATCTAGAATTTCTTGCAAAAATCAGCTGGGTACTTTTCTTGCTCCCTGGCTTAAACCTGTACGGTGAAACCCTTTCCAAACACAAACAGCAGGAGACTAAAGGCAGAGGCACAGCAGGCAAACTCAGGGGCAAAACACTTTTCTCCCTCACCAGCATGCCTGAGATGACATGCAGCGGGTCCCCTACCTCTCTCAAGCTTGCGGCGGGCAGGTCTTGTCGTTTGGCATTTCCCGCCTCACTCTGTTGTCTTTTATGGTGAGGACTAAGATGTCTGGTTAGGGGCTGCCTCACAAAGTGCCAGTGAGAGGCACAAGATACAGAAGTGAGACTGGAAAAGCCAGAAGGGACACCACAAACATTTGGACATGAATTTGGAGGAAGCAGACTTTGTACCATAGGAAAGGAAGTATAGGCAGAAGTACATCTCTAATGAAGAGCATTATCTATGGAAAATTGGGATTATGAATTTTGGGGATTAAAATCATCACCATGATACACTGATGATGATACGATGATCAGCTTCTCTGATACGACAAATGTGAAACTTAGCTTCTTTATATTTCACTTTTCCTTTCTCTACTCTCTCCATTGTTTTATTAATTATATTTAAAATTTCTCTATTGGTTACCTTGACTTTTATATCCATCAATTTAAAATAGTATCTTCTATTCTTTTCTTTCTTTATGCTCCTACTCTTATTCCAGTATTTTTAGGTAATTCAAGATGGTAACATTTTCAGTCTGTCACTGCAGTAAAAAAAAAAAACCCAAAGCCCACTTCTGTTTTGTCCATTAGTTGCTTCTAAAAATTAAAATCTGAATATCTGAATCTATGCCATTTTTAGAATGTTCCAAATTTCAAGGACCAATGGATTTTCTCTCCCTTTGTTTTAGATCAGTTGCACAAAACCATGTTACCTTTAGTTTGTGCATGTCTGCATGGAGACTTTTCACCTATTTTCCCTCCATGCAGCTGCCAATTGCTTTTCTCTTCACGTTAAAGAAATAAAAAGAAACCCTATGTTTTCTTATTTCTAAGATCATCCAACTTCTTAATCAATCGTTTGTTAAAGAAAATTTACATTTTTGTTGAAGACATGCTTCTTGGAGTCCCATAATTTGTACAAATTGCTTTAGGTCTTCTGCAGAATAACTATCATGGAACTATTTTCAAATTATTGAAATTTTGGATCCAACTGTGTGTTGGGTGCTGGTCCTCTTATTTCAAGAATTCTTCTTTTTTCCCCACCCCCCAAAACGCAATTTCAAGTACTTTTTCAGAAAGAATCTGTGGAAGGTAAAATTTCTAAGTCTCCCCGTGTCTGAAAATGTCTTTGTCTTCATGCATGATTGATTGTCTGTATATAGAATTAGGACAAACTTAAAATTTGGCAAATGATGCATATTGTATGAAATCAATATTGTAAGGCCTGCTTTTGTAATCAAAGCTGAGAGATTGCAGAGCACTGTACCAGTAAATATTCTTCCCCTTTCTAATATCATGTATTAACTTGTTTTCATGGAGTGGCTCTTCAGAATTGGCAGGTTCCCACATTCTGTTCAATTTAACCAATACTGGCTTGCTTTTTCTAGTGAAGGATCAGTTTTAAAACATTGTGATACTGATACAGAGAACTTGATACAGTATTTGTATCTTTTAATCAGTGTAGCCTTTGCAGTTATGAGCTTCTACTGCTCAAGAGCTGTGTCAGTACAGTTTGCGTGCCATCTGTCCTCTTGACATTAAGGAGATACGGAATCGAATGTTCCATCGTTGGGGACAGTATCCCTCACTCCTCCCCACCCCTTTACATTTACATCAAGTGTTAGAACAGTGCCCAGGCAGCATAGCCACAAGCTGGGTTTATGTGGGCCTCCAAGTCTAACCGAACTCCAGACTTTGAGAGTCATTTTGGAGGAAGCCTGTGTGCGGTGTTTTAATCTAATAAATTTGATGAGAGCGGAGGGGAAAGAAACTATCATAAAGCAGGTAAACGTAGAAGCTTCTTTTGTATCCCAGGTGTGGCTTCTTCAATGGACCAAGCTGCTGCAACGCAGTATTGATTTGACAGAGCCTCTGCTTCAATGATGTCTGTCTCACAATGGCTCCAGATGATTTCTGTACTGCAAAATAAAGCCAAACTCTGGAAACCAGCTCCCTCTTGTTGGTCTTTTGTGTCCTGACAATTCAGAGCTAGTAAGTATTGTACTGGCCTTGACACAGCTGCTCATTTCCTTCACTAGAGCTGAAAACGGATGCTGGGGAAGAGTGCTGAAGACCCTAGTGGTTGGTGGAGTGCTGCCATCTGGCTTCACTGTGAGTAGACCCCGAATTACTTCTTGGTACAATATAATTATTAGACTCTCTTAGATATCCTTAGTAGTGGTGTAGAACAGGGATTCGTTCCCATCAGGGAGTAAGTGACATCCGGTGGAATGGGTGCGTTAATATATTTATTTATTTAATAAGTTAATTAATTTTATTTTTGGCTGTGTTGGGTCTTCCTTGCTGTTCACGGGCTTTCTCTCGTTGTGGTGAGTGGGGGCTACTCTTCGTTGTGGTGTCTGGGCTTCTTGTTGCGGAGCATGGACCCTAGGCACGTGGTCTTCAGTAGTTGTGGCACGTGGGCTCAGTAGTTGTGGCACACGGGCTTAGTTGCTCTGTGGCATGTGGGATCTTCCCGGACCAGGGATCGAACCCGTGTCCCCTGCATTGGCAGGTGGATTCTTAACCACTGCGCCACGAGGGAAGTCCCAGTATTTTCATTTAATTCAGATTGTAGACAGACAGTTTTTAGTGGTAACTCCTTTCCCCTTGATTGTTACAAGCCTCACTGTATGTGCTGTCATTTACATCGAGGACATTGTATTCTCTTTTATAGTTGAGTCTGTCATTTATGTCGGAGGAATGAGGACATTGTAACTGTATTCTCTTTTAAAGTTGAGTCTGAAGGACATAGACTAAGGTAGGCAATCTGTTAAAGGATTTAGGGTAATAATAACTTCGATTATCCAAGTGATTACTTTAGCTTTCTCAATCTCATACTGTCCATTTTTGGCCAAAGAATTTTTTGTTGTAGGTGGGCTGTCCCGCACATTGTATGCACCTCCCTGGCGTGACAACCCCAGATCACCCCGGTTGAAAACAACTGCTTCCTTTTCATAAGATTATCTAAAATTCCAGCAGGCCTTTCCCCTCTTTTCCTGCAATATTTCGCATTGTGAGCCGTTAACGCAGGTGGAGGCACAAGCTGGGTTAGTAGTACGAAGGAAGTACCAGGATGCCTTCATATTCTGCATTCGGCATATTTATGGGAACAACCAACATTTCTGTGCCAGGCCAACGGGGCACAAAGGTGATGAGGGCAGAGTCTCTGCAGAAGCTCAGTCTGGAGGCGCCTGCTCCTCTGTGGCCTGGCTAAGCCTTCAGTTACAGAACGGGCGGCCTCGTGGGTGCTGGAAGGTCCTTCAGGGGAGGAGCACGGCTGGCAGGTGCGCTGTACTTTCCTTTTCCGTAGTAATTTCAGATTAATTCAGTGTACCGAATACAGTTATGGTCCTATTAGATTCTTATCCCTGGGGTAAAGATCAGCTGAGTGGGTCTCTAAGCAAGAGCTAGGGTAAGAATTAAAACTCAGTCATTCTTCCTCCTCCTAAGAACATACCGAGGGGAAAGGAACACTTTCGGTTCTGTAGGGGGAGTTTAAAAGCAGATAGATGGCTTTTGAGGGAAGTTCCTGTGCAGGCTGACATGACCCCCTGGAAGGGCCAACTGGAGAGTTGTGAGGTGTCCTCTTGCTGGAGCCTGCTGCTCGGCACCGCACGAGGGAGGGGAAAGCACCGGGCAGGCCTGCGGGGATGAGGCTTGACAGATGGCGGCCAAAGTGAGGTAAGTGGTAGGATTCTTTTGGAAGCTACTTATTCTGCTAAATGGCCTAAAAAATTTAAAGTGCTGTAAAACATTCTCTTACAAATTTAATATTTGCTATAAAATCATTGCAGAAGCAGTTGAATGATTTTTAGTTGTCTTTATTAAAATGAAACAAATTAGGTACAAAAACCTTTGTTCCAAATAGATACTATGTATCTTACCAATGTTTTTGCTTGGTTTTGAGTTTTAAAGATTGGTGTAGAAATTATTTCTAATATAAATAAATGATTATTTCTTCCTCAGAGGGTTGATTTTTGTAGTACGCTGTTTACAAAAACTGAGTAAGTGAAAATGACAGTTTATAAATTTGTACCATTTAGGAAAAAAATGTTTATGTAGTGTAGCATGAATAACAGCAGATAAAACCATTGAAGATGTTAGTTTTTACACAGGTGGTAAAACCTTTAAAACAGACTCCAACATGCATTACATGTGCATTTCTGACCTTAACGTGCAAAAACAAAGCTACTGGTTAAAACAGACTTATTTTTGCTACAACTGAGTACACTTGTAAAATCCTTATTTTTATCATTAATTTCAATGAATAGCTTTGAAGCTATTCTGCTTAAAATGAGAATAATTTAAAACAATAATATTGAACACTGTAACCCAAAACTAATGGAAAACTACAGTGCTGCTGTGAACAAAGCCAGACAACAAAGTCAGACATTCTGGCAATGTGTAAAACACGAAGAAAAATGTTCCCCCAAGTTGTAGAACACTGAGGTACACAGAACAGTCTTCTCATATAAATCAAAGGTTTTCAAAGAAAAGGGAAAATACTCATTTGTTGTTGGCATCACCGATGTCTAGGTAAGCTGTAGTTAAATCACCCGGACAAATACAAAATTGATAATTCTGTCTTTAAAATAAAATAACCAAGAACTATTCCATAAATAGGATGCTACCTACTGGGGAAAATGGCTATGCATGTAGGCTACATTGTCTTCCGTCCTGGCAGCAGATGGACTGCAGGTGAAAACACTCATAGAATGGAGGTTAGTTATTTCATTAGTGATACTTGAGAAAGTCCCATTTATGCCAAACCAGCAGCGCCCCTAAATAAACAAAACTTTCACAAGAAAATTCCTAAGTCACTTCCTCCATGTGGCCTTCCTCCGATCAACCCCAAAGATCTGTGAGACCTCCTTTATTCTGTATCCCATCATCATCTAAATCCCAAAATTTAATTAAGGATTTTCCAGACTTCTTCTTTAGAATCTTTTCTGAAACAAATGGATTTGTGAGGATCTGGAAGTCATATATAAGCTTTCCTACAGTTATAGACTTTAAATGAAGTTTGGCTTCTATATTATATTGACACCTGTGAATCTGTTGCTTAATATCAATAAAAGCTCCCCAGACTCTCTGAGTGTGATGCTTTTCTTTCCAAAGGCACAGACCTAGGCTTCCTGGTGCCATCCTTCTGTATATAGCTGTGCTCAGGTCAGCGGTGATGGTCAGCAGCCTGCCCGGGGTGAGAGTCTCCCTAAAAGGGACCCCAGAAATTGATCTACCTTTCAAGAGGCTCCATCAGCATCCAGAAACACTGTACCCTATCTCGAAAGGCATCGGTCCTGCTGCTCTGCAAATCAATGTTCTCCAGGCCTCATTTTGGCAGCGTGGGCCCTGGAAGTCTTTCTGTGCTGTACTTCTGTAGCCTTCCTTCTTGTGCACCCGCACTGCAACCTCTGCAACTTCCCCTTACTTGGCGCTGGGATTTCAGGACCTAGGAATTTTCCACGATGTCCTTCTACATGCTTTTCATCGGCAGGCCTGGGCTGGCATGTCACACAAGGCTAGCTCCTTCGGCCAACCCCCTCTGCTTAGTCAGTGGCAGCTCCGCAAATGCTGGAGGGATGACTCAATGCACGGGAGTGTGTCCTAAATACTGCATTTGAAAGTGATAGTTTTCCTGAGCTTCTCATGACAATGACTAACCTCTCTGAATGTTTCTTTATGCCTGTGAATAGCTTATCGAAACGGATTAAGCATCCTTTTATGCATGTTCTTAGTAATACTGGCAATATAGTTCTTTTTGTTTGTTATGGAAATAACCCAAATTGGGAAAGGTAGCTTTAAAACTCCCCCGCTAACCAAAGCATGATCAATTGGGGAAAAAATTTTGAATTCTTTTCTTTTTCTTGTGAGAGGCATGGGAAATAATAGGAAAGGGAAAGTGGGGAGCACCACTCATCAAAAACATATTTTAAGAAATGTGCTGGCTTCTATTTCAGGAAGGTTTACATCAACACTGTTAACAGACAAATGAAGGAAAAGGAAATGTGGATCATTGGTATTGGTACTTTTCAGAAAGGCTGATTGATAATATTTTCTTGTATTTGAGATAATCAAGGACAGAAAGCAATGTCACAGGATGTGAATTACTCCTCGTGACGGTGAGGAAGGTGCCTATTTTCTGTCTGTTGTACAGTATGTCTGGGAAGTCCCTCCCACACTGAGTCCTTGGTCTTTCTTCCTCTGACCCTTTCACATGACTTTGACTCCTTATTGGCAGGGCCTTTTCCTAAGATTCTTTTGCTGATAATCCAGTCATGCTGTTCTCACACAAAGGCGAGTACTAGAAATAGGCATGTCAGGCTATGACACAGCCTTCCTCCTCCTTTGAAGGGGTAATGACCTTATTCAAGATGCTTTTATTAGGTCTCCTCTGCAAGTTACCGGAGAAAAGTCATTGCATTTCATTCACACAACCATGCTGCCACTGCCAGTCTGGGTGGTTCTTCCAAGTCTCGGTCAACCCCCGTTTTACATGGCTGAGGCGAGGTAAGAAGTTGGACAATGAATTGTAATAACCTGGCTGATTTCTTACTTTGATTTAAAAAAAAAACAAAACTAAGCATTATTATTTTTTTCTGCCTGTAAAAGTAGTCATTCCGACCGTAGAAAATACAGGGAAAACATAAAGAATAAAATTAAAATCCCACAAAATATCATCGTTATTAAATTTTGGTATTTTTCCTTCTATATCTGAGTTAAGTTATCTTGTCCCACTGGATGGGTGGGACCAACAAAAGAATTTTCTTTTTCTGTTATGGCCAAATCTACTGTTTCAACCTGGGAGGATCTGTCAGTTTTCTCATAGTGTGCATCACAGAGTTTAAAACTACTTGGAAATACAGCCCAAGCTGGCTGTGCTTCTTCACCTGGTACCTGGCAGTCAGGACTAGAAGCTGGTGACACTTCTTTAATTAAAGAACTGAAGGAGGGGAAAAAAAAACAGAAACAAAAACAAACAAAAAAAAAACAAACAAAAAAAACAACTGAAGGAGAAGTCTGAACCCACTTGAACTTCCTCTGCAACCTCAAGGGCACAGGTTTCTTTCGAAAGTATGAAAGCCACTGTCTGTAAGTTATCACCTTTTCTCTCACTTTCTCGTGGTTTCATTGACGTGTGATCAGCAGAGTTCACATCAGGCACCTCTTCAGGCTCAATTATTTCTTCCGCTGTCTCCTGAAGCTCTAAGCAGGGTAACGGGGCCTCCTGCTGCTGCTCCATCTCACCAGCGGATGCTTCTTCCCAGGGACTCGTGGGCGGTGATATGGTGAGAGTGAGGTCAAGGTCAGAATCCTCCTCTGATAACTCGAGGCTGACTTCCTCTCTATTCACAGATAGGCTGGTTTGTTTGGTAAATGCAGAATTAAATGTTTCAAAACTCATGTGTTCACTGTTTAGACCACTCTTGTCATTCTTTAGTTCTGAAGAGCCATCCGAAGCATTCCTCACTGATGGGATGCAGTCAAGTGAATCTTTTTCTTCCAAGGGATCAGAAGCTGACGATGAGACTACTTCTTCAAGCTGGGACGACTCTACAGTGTCTTCCGAAGAGATGCTGAAGAGACTCTGGCTCGACAGAAAACATTCTTGAGAGAGCTTCATTTCTTCTCTGGGTGACAAATAACTAGAACTTTTAACTAGTGATAATGCCTCTGTTACAAGGCAATTATCAGACGGCGATGGTGAGCCTGCAGCAGCCTGCCCTTTCTGTAATGAACACATTTCTTTAGCAAGTATCTCTCTACTCACTGAGAAGGCACAAAGGTACTTAGCGCCTTGTTGTCCTGACATTGCCAGAGAGGGAACGTCCCTAAGACCCTGTGTCTTTTCAAATGCGGACACAGGATGTCTAAGGCTTGTAGCAGGTGATACTTGTTTAATCAACTCCACATTAAAGGGTGTAGGTTTATCAGCTCTGTTTACAACTTCTGTCTGTATTGGTGCATAGGCATTTTTTTCAAAACTGAATGTAACTCGTTCCAGATTAATCACTACATACTCCGTATCATCCTCCCCTTCCAAGGATGACTGACATTCTTTGATTATAAGGCTGCTCTGCTGGATAAAGCCCTGCAAAGCACCTGTTTTTGTTTGCATTTTTGCATGAAAAACATCAACTTTGCTTTCAAGGGTGCTGTACACAGACTTTTGAAAAATCATTGACGGATTGCTGATCCCATCGTAAGTCCTGGCGAATGTGGACTGTGTGACAGTATCATTATAAGATGTCACCTGTGTGCCATCAAGTGGCTCAAAGGTTTTATCTTCAGCAGGAATAGAAGATCCATTAGTTTGGGTACTTCCAATGCTAGAAAGCACCAGATTAGAGGTCTCTAGTTTATCTGACGACTCTTGTTCGGCTTTCCCCCCAATTATCTGAAATGATAAAAGCAAAAGAAATAAATTAATTTAAAAAATCAAGGGCCAAATAGATCTTTTTTTCAAGCATTTACATATGTGAAGAACAGAACAGACAAAGATCAATTTTAGTTTGCTCTGTTCTTTTGAATCTTCATAGGGTAGAGATCAAGCAAATCCCTCTCTTCTTAGGCTTAAAATACCCCCCAAATAGGAATTTGTTTTATCTAAATACACACACACACGAGAACTCCAAAACTTTCTTAGTTGCACAGCCTTGTTTTTTTGTTTTTTTTTTTTAATGGACTTTTGGGAAGAAAAGTGGCTAGACCACTGGCAATTTAAAGACTTGAAAATGCAGACTGTTTGCTAAATAGCATCACTTAATTCAGAAATGCAGCAGTAGAGGAAAAAGTGCTCAATTAATTTAAATTATTTTTAGTAAGATTAAAAGATAATCTTTAAAGCAAAGAATAACTTATTTTAAACACCAGCTTTCAATTAGACTATAAATGCACTGTCATCTGGAATGTTCCCATGAGGAAACACTAATTATTATCTCTTGTACTCAGAATACACTGATAAGCAGCTTTCCCAAGGTATCAATCTCTATCCTGTTAAATAAAAGTCCCTTACCCCTTAGCTGTCTTCTTAGCTTATAACTGGACATAATCTCTCTCTCATTTTAATACCTCCCTATTCAACAAAGCAGCAGAAAACACAGCGCAGCTTGCATTAATAAACTCAACTAAAAGGACTGATTTAAACAGTACCAGAAAGGATTTAGCATAAACAGTAACAGAAATACCTCTGGACAATTTTGATAACCTCATAAAAAGGCTGTTTCTTTTCTTCTTTTTTTTAAAGGCTGAAGAATGGTCTTGTTCAGAATATGGTAAAGTGGATTGACCATACAGTTGACCTACACCTGTAGCTCTGGAACACTACGGCCACAGATTTCCTGCCAGATTTTGAAGCAGTCGTGTTGTAAGTCAGGACCTGTGTTTCAAATCTCTTGTTAAAAACATTTCTGCCTTAGTCAAAGAAAGACACTGACCTGAGCAATTGGCAGGGAGGAGCTGAGACTTGGTTTTAAGGGGACACGACTGGCCAGATACAAAGCGTAGAAAACTCTTGATGGCACACTCATTCTGAGAACAGTTCTATGACCCTCCCAATCGTACTGTGGCTGATAATGTTGGGCCATAGTCGTGAATCTCACCATGCCTGTGCTCTTAGTGAAATGAAAACTTTGATAATCCTAGTTTGCCCTAGAATAGGGAGTGGTACAGGATGTGTGTGCACCTTTAAAGTATGCGTACAGTATTCAAGGAGATGACGGAAACATATTTCTAAGTATATGCTATAGAAAGTGTTAGGAATCGTTAATTTTAACATTCTACTTTCTACTTAATACTCTTTCATGTTTGCAAGAAAATCATTCCTAATTGGACATTACTAAAGTAAGTTAATATATATTACCACGACCGAAAATACTTTATAAGAAACTAGTGTATGTATAAATATATATGTAATAATTAAAATCTGCCTGACTAAACATAAATACTTTCTTATTCTAAGGTAGTGATTTTATGTATCTCTTTGAGAATAAGATGAAATTTATGAACCCCATCCTCAGAAAAAGAACGCATACACACGTAACATATATTTTATGTGTACACATATAAACACACACATATGTGCATATATATACATAAATACATCCACAGAATTAGACACTGAGAAACAGCTAGAGTGTCCAGATCTGAGTCTTGGCCGGACAATTTACTATGTGCCTCCAGGCCATTCTGTACTTCTCCATCCTCAGTCTTCTCACCTATAAGATGGGTGGCACGGTCCTTACCTCACCCGGCCGTGTGAGAATTAACTGAGCTAATGCGAGTGAAGGGCTCAGACCAGTCTCTGGCCCACAGCGTTCCACCAGTCTTCATTCTGATGAAGATGAGCATCTGCAGACACTCACAGACCCTCTGAGGCTCACCCCTGGACCTGCAAATCCCCACGGAAGCCCAGGTACAGAAACTCAATGTTAACACAGGCACTGAAGGTGCCCAAACCCATGTAAAATTATTCTGTAATAAATCTGCTCTGAAAGCTTAAAAAGGCAGGTATTTTGTCAATCCATTTACTTAGAATCTTGATACAACTTTTTAATTTGCTCCAATTAAAATTCGATTATCAGGCTTCCCTGGTGGCGCAGTGGTTAAGAGCCTGCCTGCCGATGCAGGGAATACAGGTTCGTGCCCCAGTACGGGAAGATCCCACATGCCACGGAGCGGCTGGGCCCGTGAGCCGTGGCCGCTGAGCCTGCGCATCTGGAGCCTGTGCTCCGCAAAGGAAGAGGCCACAACAGTGAGAGGCCCGCGTACCGCAAAAAAAAAAAAAAAAAAAAAAAAAAAAATTCGATTATCTGTCCTATCAGTTGAGAACAGTGAAATGAAACAAAGTGTATTTTTCATATTTACAAACAGTTATCTGCAGACTATGAGAGGTCTGGCATTTTATTTACTGTCTCAGGATTTGTTTTCTGTTTTGGTGGTACGCGGGCCTGTCACTGTTGTGGCCTCTCCCGTTGCGGAGCACAGGCTCCGGACGCGCAGCCTCAGCGGCCACGGCTCACGGGCCCAGCCGCTCCGCGGCATGTGGGATCTTCCCAGACCGGGGCACGAACCCGTGTCCCCTGCATCGGCAGGCGGACTCTCAACCACTGCGCCACCAGGGAAGCCCTCAGGATTTGTTTTTAAAAATATTTTTTAATATATTCAATTTTAGTTTCCTTTAAGGTTTATCAAAGATTTTTTATATTTATTATTACTGCATTTGATCCATAAACACTATTATAGGTAAACAGAATAAGTATTATTCACCTCTTTTAAAAGATAATAAGCTCAGAGAACAAGTAATTTGCCCCAAATCATACAACTGAAAAGCTACATAATTATGGTTGGCTCCCAGATCATCTGAGGCCTACGATTTTTTTCCTCCTTTTGTTTCTTCAATCAGGATGGTAGATAAGCTCCACCTGCAGACAATCCAGACTTTGTAAACTAAGTTTCTGGCATTCTAATCCTTTACATAGCTAGAGAATCCACTTTCCTAAAAGAAACCAATGCCTTGTTATGAATGTGATTTTACGTACAAAAAATATTTCTTCAAAAATAACACCAGCATTTACAGTATTCAGCTTTACCTACCTCATTATTACAGGAATAGATGAAATTCTGGCTTTCTGGGGTCTCTGGATGACCTGCTGTTGCAAACATTTCTTTCTGTTCATTCTGCACCCAAAGCTCCAAGCCTCTCACAGGCGGTGGTTTCATGAAAGGAAGCAGGGGGTCAGTGATTGGGAAGGACACTTTGGCAGTAGGACCTCTGGGAGCCTCATTAGTCTCCAACAGAGGGTCTACGGAGCACCTTTCCACACCGGAGGACTCTTCAATTTCACTGAATTCAAACGATTCTAACGTGCTATTTATGCACACGTATTTTGCTGGGTTGCTGTGTTCTACTACTTTTCGGGATGATTGTATGACTTTGTTTTGATTGCTATAAAACAGAGCTACCCACATATGAAGTAAAAGCTTCACTTCTTCCATGGTATCTGGTAAATCAGTATTCCAAGGCCTGAGATTTTAAAGAAAGAAGAAACCAAAATCATTGAAAATGACTATTTTAGTTGATTATCTTATAAGTAAGTGCCTTAATTATTAACCTTAGTTTTTGTGTTCATTTTTATTTTAAAAATTACATGAACATGAAACAATGAGTAAAATAAAAATGAAGTTGATATAACAAATAATTACAGTGAATCTGCTTGGTATTATTCCCAAGTTACTGGATCTTACACACTTCCTTCTCCCTCCCCAGGGTTTAGCACAAGTATCCCTTCTCGCTACATTTATCTCAACAGAAAAGTTCATCCACTTTCATCCAGGGTCACTCCCACTCACCCGTGTAGTGCTCTGACTACAGTCTTCTCCAGGGGGTTGTTGCTATACTTACTTGCCGTCTAAGCTGAACACGTAATCTGCTTCCCATGTGAAAGTGACCTTAAAGGAGCCGTCACAGCTGAATACGGTACGAGAGCGGCAGAAGTCCTGCAGGCTGGAGGGCAGCACCCCGCTCCTGCGCCTGAGCGCTGGGGCCTCGGAAAGCTGCTGCAGTGGGGAGGTGACCTGCTGATGCCGAAATGGCATCACTTTCCCCACTGGGGTTCCCGATTCAGGGCCTTTTGTGCCATTCTTGGCAAACGCAGGGCCTGGGGCCCCTCTCTGCTGTAGATGCTTCTTTGAATGTTCTGCAAGGAGCAGGGCATAGGAATGCTCCACAGCAACGACAGAGCTTTGGCTTGCGCCGGAACTTTCTAGGGTTTCCTCGGGCAGTGCTGACTGGGCTTCTGCAGGGGCCTGAATGCCAGCAACCAAGCTTTCTTCCTCCTGGCTGACCGTGGGGTCTGATGTCAGATTACTCTTATCAGAGGAGGGCTTGGATGACGGTCCACCTTTTTGACTTTTAACTCCTCTATGATATTCATGGTCTGATGTACCACGCAAAGAATGTTCTTTAGAAAGCAAAACATCGTTCTGTGGCAATTCAGAGGAGCAGGGCAAGTTTCTGGGCTCAGAGAATGGTGTGGTAGAGGTAGCAGCGCTTAATGCAAGATCAGCCAACATATTTAGGGCCTGGGAGTCACAGTTGACAATGGAGTTTTCAGGTGGGTCTTCTGGAGCCACTGTGATATTTTCTGGTTGAGCTGTACTTATGCTAATAACATCTTCTCGACCATCTGAAATTTCTGATTGAAGCTGTGAAGAAGTTTCTCCTTTGGCTTCAGCATAAAAGAAAAAAAGACACATAACACTTGATTTCCATAGAATTAATTCTTTGTCATATTCCTATGGTTCAGTGAAAATCAACAGTTAAGTCAACATATTCAAGAAAAACCTCTTGATATGTTGCATAAATTGTATGTTAAATTTTTATTACCAGAGTGAGGTCTTGTCCAACTTCCTGATGTATTATAATGTATTTACCAAGGAACAAGTCTTAAGGAATGTGCATATTAATTTAAAAAGAAATCACCCTTCAAAACTGCATGTACTCAGGCTTCCCTGGTGGCGCAGTGGTTAAGAGTCTGCCTGCCGATGCAGGGCATACGGGTTCGTGCCCTGGTCCAGGAAGATCCCACATGCCACGGAGCGGCTGGGCCCGTGAGCCGTGGCCACTGAGCCTGCGCGTCCGGAGCCTGTGCTCCGCAACGGAAGAGGCCACAACAGTGAGAGGCCCGCGTACCGCAAAAAAACAAAAACAAACAAACAAAAAAAACCTGCATGTACTGACCTACACACAAGGCATACTGCTCAGCTAAAGAAATATACAAAGAGAAAAAAACAAAAACAAGAAAACAAGACTCCTGCCCTCAGAGAGCTTACAATCTAGTGAGAATCTAAGAATTTCTAAGTTTAAAGTGTATATCATAGAAGGTTAATGTACTTTCTTAGAAATCATTTCCCTTGGCAAGTTATTAGAGAAACCACCTAAGTTCAAAATAGAGATGATTTTTAACCGTACTGATGTTTAATTATAATACGTTACGATACAAATAAAAAATGAGAAAAGTAAGAATATTCAGAATCGCCAATTAATTTCAAGTTTTAAAACTTCAGTTTCTGCATTAAAAACATTTCCTCTCTATTCTATCTGCAAAAAAGCAAATCTCCTCATCTACTGATAATTCTCCTTACAGCAGGTACTCAAATCTACCCACTGGCATTCGGTCAGAAAACTAACATTCTCAGGTGGTTTACTTGCCTTCTCAGGACTTTGATTCAGCCTTTTAAAATGTGATTATCATGAAGGACAAAGTTCTCAACAATACTGGGCAGTGAGTCCCTGTAGCAGGTGGCTGGATGGACAGAAAAGCCAACTGTGCTCCTCTTTATAATTAGCAGTAGCAGGTCTGAAATAAATTACTAACCTGTCTGCAAAGCCCAATGACAGTACATTTACAGAGAAAACTCTGGCCTATGAGGTCATCAAACAGAATGACAAGAGTGTGTGTATGGTGAGGAGGGTAAAATTAATCAACCACTGCCCAGTTTTTATTTAAAATATCAAAGCCCAACGGGGTGAGGTACGAGAAAGTGGCCCAAAGAGGGCTGTCTCGTGAACCCTCCGGGTGTACTGGAAACACATTCATTTTAGGATCTGATGTGTTTACTGACACTAAGTTCATTCTATCCTTAAATACTATGGTTCTTACACTGAGTATCACTATGAGGAAGGTCGAATCTAGAGAACACTGTATTGAGTCAAGAAAAAGGGTTCATTTTCATATGTGTCATTTCAGGTAAATCATTTAATAACTGACTTGTTAGAGGTTTTCAATTAATTAAAAATACAATACTGATCATCTATCTCTTTTAAGAAATATAGATAAAATGATGCCAAATGAATTATAAAAAATTAAAGAGTTCAGTAAATAAAAACTATATTGAAAACTTTAAAAAGGACAGAAAACCATTAGTTTCAGTAACAAAATGATTGAGCCTTCTTAAACTCTGATATTTCAAGTAAAAGAAATGAAGTGGATTAGCATGGGTGATTAAGAAATAAAAGAAAAAATTAACACATTATTTAAAAGGTGGTAATCTTAAAATTTTAACTTGGAATGTGGCTGCACAATATATACAGACACTTGCAATACAAATCGCCCTATTTCTGAATACCCATTCTGGAAACTTTTCATTTTCTGGGCTCACTTTTCTGCCAATGCCCAGTTGCACACCTCCTCCCACTAATCGATTAGCCTACAAGTATATAGAAGCCAATTCAGCACAAGGAATTCTAATGACAAGGCTGGGAATACAATGCATTATGTATGTATCTATACTCATCCTGTTTACAAACTAATTGGAAAGACAGGACCAAGACACACCAGATGATTGGAAAATAGTATGAATTAACTCTTTAACGTTCTCAAAAACCCAAAAAAGAAATGGAAAAAAAAGGAGAAATGAGTGCAGATCAGAGCATCAGGAAATGACTCCGGGTGGACTTAGCTGAGCAGAGGGGACTGCACAGGAGTGACAACAGGCGTGGTTCGTGTGGGTGGCACCATGTGCCTGGCAGGGAAGGCACGCATTGGGAAACGGCAGGAGAGAAATGTGGACCCGTGGGTAAGACCACCTCGTAACTGCCTGGGGAGACAAGCAGAGAGTCTGTGTTGGGTATGACTCTCTACAGGTTGTACGGTGATATGACTGAGGAGCTTTCAGAAAAATCTTCAGCCATAAACAACATTAACGAAACTGAGGAAAGGGACTTCCCTGTGGTCCAGTGGTTAAGACTCTGCGCTTCCAATGCAGGCAGTGGGGGTTCGATCCCTGGTCAGGGAACCGAGATCCCACATGCTGCAAGGTGTGGCCGAAAAAATTTTTTAAAACAATGAGGAAAGAAAAAACCAAGCTCATCCATAATACCATCACCCCAACAAAACAAGAGTCTTTCCCTGAATTCCACTAAATTTGAGGCTTTTAAAAAACCTAAAGGTAGATGAGAGAAAGTAGAATCATGAGATTAGACAGAAAACTGATGGAAATACAGAGATATGAGGAAATGAAGGTTTTTCTAAACAAAAAACACCACCACACATACAACACAGTAGGACTCAATACCGAAGATACTGTAAAATGTATAGATTTTGCAGCTTGGTGGAGCTGCACTCTACTCAGAGAGACGGGTGTGAAGAGGGACATGGAGCTGGGAGAAAAGTGAGGTCCGCGGTGATGAGGGAACGTGCCAGCAACGAGGAGGTTCCAGCAGGTGGAACACGGAACCAGCAGTCAGCTGCTGGCTCACAGAAGGAGACTTGGTTATTCACTTCCGCACAAGTAGAAGTAGAAAAGTAAAACTGCTTTTAAAATTAATTTAATGCCTTTTGAAACCAAATACAGGGGCTTCCCTGGTGGCGCAGTGGTTGAGAGTCCGCCTGCCGATGCAGGGGACACGGGTTCGTGCCCCGGTCCGGGAAGATCCCACATGCCGCGGAGCGGCTGGGCCCGTGAGCCACGGCTGCTGAGCCTGCGCGTCTGGAGCCTGTGCTCCGCAACGGGAGAGGCCACAGCAGTGAGAGGCCCACGTACCGAAAAAAAACAAGAAAAAATACAAGTGAAATACAGGATTCGAGATTACTGACTGCTTTGAACCATGTCTTTACAGTTCCCTCTGGACAAACTTATAATATCTTCTATAACTGATTATGGTCCAGAAAAATACTGCCAGATGCTACTTGCTTGTGAATTTAGTCATTAAAAAAGGCCATTTATACTTTAACTCTGCTAAACAGTTCATGTTCAGGCTTTCTGCAGAATGAAAAGTAGGGTCTATTTAGTGAAGATATGAATCTTGGCACTTTCTTATTTATTCACAATGGGAAACCAAGTTACTTGTCCTGTCAGTGTCTGAACTAAAGAAGACCACAAGAATGTGACAGATTTCAACTGATCTTATACTGTTTCAATATACTACTTTATAATCTCGATTAGTCTGTATTACGGTGCTGAAATTTACAGGAAGAGGACTTCTTACCAGGTTGTGGCTGCTTTCTGATTCTGGGATTCTGATTGCCTTTTACTATATTTTCCCTCTGTTTTTGTGGAGAATTCTTCACAGGTGGCTCAGCCCTTGGAACAGTTTTGACTGGAGATGTCTCTCGTTTCCTTGCCCTTTTAGCATTCGTTGACCCTGGAACAGCTTTAGAAATAGGAGCTTCTTGGTTTTTCCAATCCAATTTGGTTGTCTGTACAAACTGTGCAGTCAGCACTTCAGCACCTTATGCAGAAAAGACACCGTTTTCTAAGGGGTAGGGGGCGCACATATTTATCAGCATAGCTTTCCTTTGATTTGTTTTGGGGGGGAAACTTTAATAATGGGGAATAAAATATAAAATTGGGGGTATTTCATTAAAAGATTTTTGAACTTGCTAAGTGTTGGTCTATATCCCTAATTAGGATTAGGAGAAAAATATCAGAGTAGTAACTTTATAGAAACAAGGCATGACTTAATTTTTAAAAAAGATTCCATAATCTTTGCTGACTGATGTGGCAGGTAAGGCTGAACATGCTAGTTCACAGCACAGGGTGACGGATAATTCAATTTACACAAAAGCGACACAGCTCCCATAAAGCCATATGGTTAAAACCATGATCACACTGTAGAGAAGAGACTGTAGGTTCACAAAGAGCCATCTTACATATTTTCCTTCACTACACCTAAATATCAAAGCTTTAACACTGCCTGAAAAATCATCTCTTAAGAGAAGACAGAGGAAGGTACATTGAAGAAAGTCCTCTTCTGATTTAACTTCCTATAAATCTATTATAATTGCTCATTTCTCTTACAAAATGCTCAGCTTTACTTCTCGCAGGGAAGGAAGGAAAGAACTAAAGGTGGGGGCACATGAGGAGAAAAAACTATTAACAACCTGCTTGTATCACACGCAGAAAGTGTTTCAATCCTTTAAGAGTTAAAAAAAAATGTTAATAAATGTTCCCTGTGAAAACGTTTTCCCCATTGACTATATAAAATAATCACACGTGTGAATGTTTGCAAATATTTTAAAATCACGTTATATGGAAAATACTATTTCTAATTGATTGAGAACAGAAAACATATTAAACAGTTTCAGAATGTGATGGTTATTAGTGAAATGTAGAAAAGAGACCAGTTTCATTTTATTCTTTTGAAGGTTAGAAAAATAAACGGTTTTTTAAAAAAGCTTTTAGACTCTCTTAATGTTGTACATTTCCCTGGGTCTAATTATTTTCTTCCCTACTAAACTATCAAAGGCAATAAAGCAGCAGTTTTGTTTTTAGAGTAAGACTTCTGATTTTATACTGGTTACAATTTCTAAAATTTTTAGCATAAAAAAAGGCAAAATATAAGTCAAGCAGGAAAACTGTTAAGACTAAATTAAGAAGAGAAAGAAAATAAGATGAGATGATCAAGACTAGGGGAAGCGTAACATCTGCACGGGCGGGAGGGGAACATCTCTCACAACCTAGGTCCTGCGAGGAAAAGGAGAAACACGAAACAGGTGACCCTGCACGGACTGCCCTGATTATTTGCATCACTCAATGACATGTTTCTCAAGCTGCATGCAATAACCCATGGGTGTATTATAAAATAAAATTAATGGGCTGCAACCAGAATTCTTTGTTAAATGAAACAGAAGATATCAGATTGTATTACACATAGTTAGGGTAAATGCTTCCTGAAATTTCTGTTTCAGTAATGTATGAATTTGTGTGTACTGGACTACAATATACAATGTATTTCTTTTCTATTTTTTTTTGAGCTTTTGTGGTATTATATTTAGTCATCTTGGCTGGTTTAATCACATCGTTGTTGTTGTTCATTTTTTGGCCACACTCTGTGGCATGTTGTGTCTTAGTTCCCTGACCAGGGATCAAACCCGTGCCCTGTGCACTGGAAGTGTGGAGTTGTAACCACTGTACTGCCAGGGACATCCCTAAAACATATTTCTTATAGTGGATGAAATTAGCACACTTGAGAAACAGTGACAACATATATGTTGAATTATAGGTAATTTATTTAATACCTTTAAAATGGTTCATATAGAGAGAAACCCAATATGGTTGGCCTGGAATTTGTGAGGAAATGTAGAGTGTGAGTTGCTGCTTCATACTGCCGTTCTTTCTACCACCCTCCTAAACACACACACACACACACACACACACACAATTTCTCAAACTATAATTGGCCAGAAATAACTACTTGTTAAACCACAGGGTAAAATCTTAATTATCTAGGATCCTGGGGATCCACACACCTCCAGTGTTTCTTCTTTAGGCATCAGAATTTTAAAATTCAAAATACTATAGATAGGGTTGGCAAATTTTTTCTGTGAAGGGCCAGACCTCAGTCACAGCCGCCCACCTGTGCCAGCACAGTGAAGTACAGAGACAACAGGTAATGCCTGAGGGACCCTTTGGCCCAAGTCTGCTCACCTCTTCGCTAAGGGGTCATAGAGCATAAGTTCCCTAGTTTTAAACAAAATACACCACACATAATCTGAGATGACTCTAAGCCAAAATTGTGTTATTTGTCGTGCTCTGTTCACTGAAGTGCATTTGACTAACATTAAATGGCTCTGGACGCTGATTCTCCCTCAGTTTTCAGGGGGCAACAAAACCACTTGAGGAACTGTTTCAATATATATGTCTCGAGGCCACTGGACCTTGTTTCAGTAGGTCTGTAGTAGGATCCAGACGACCACTTTTAAAACACACAAAGGATTAGAAATTCTGCCCCAGGATGCTCTAGTTCTGGGAGAGTCCAGGCACTTTCCCCCCTCTTTAAACATGTTCAGGCTATCACTTATCAGTTTTTGCCATCTGTTCTTAGTGTGCCTGATTTTAGCAGATCCTCTTCTTCCACTCGAATTTGTCCGAGGACAGTTCAGAAACTGAATGACCTTATTTCTTAGACAGGTAAGTAAATAACTGAGTGATGATCTGAGCAGTTTTACAAGTGAAATACAAGCTTTTGGTGGGTGGGCTTTTGTCCTATTTCTTGATTTTCATGTCATCTAGATTAGCGCTTCTCCAACTTTAGCATGCACACAGATCACCTGGAGAGAGCTAACGGACACTGTCTAGCTACAGTCCAGGATGGTCACACAGGAACAGGGTTAACACACAACAGTTATTACTAATTGCTCATCTGAAAATCCATACAGACCATGCTTACCGTTTTCTCTTTTCTGACGGAACTTGAGAACTGTGCGAGAGTCTGGACGCTTCTTTGCTCCACCACGAGTTCTTCTGGGAAAGGGACGGCACAACTTCACCCTTTTACTCTGTACCATGGGCAGCGTGCCTGCTTTTCTCTTACGCTGAACTCTCAGATTTGATGCGGGACTTAATGGGACCAGAGCTCCCTGCCTTGCTTTAAACATCTCTTCAGAATTCTTTTGTGTTTCTGTTTCTTTTCTTACTTCTGCCGCTGAGTCGTGAAATTCAGCACCTGGAGTCATAACTAAAGAAAATCCAGCATCACAAATTCCATCTGAAATACCTTATTTCTTAGACAGGTAAGTACATAACTGAGTGATGATCTGAGCAGTTTTACAAGTGAAATACAAGCTTTTGGTGGGTGGGCTTTTGTCCTATTTCTTGATTTTCATGTTATCTAGATTAGCGCTTCTCCAACTTTAGCATGCACACAGATCACCTGGAGAGAGCTAACGGACACTGTCAAGCTACAGTCCAGGATGGTCACACAGGAACAGGGTTAACACACAACAGTTATTACTAATTGCTCAGCTGAAAATCCATACAGACCATGCTTACCGTTTTCTCTTTTCTGACGGAACTTGAGAGTTGTGCGAGAGTCTGGACGCTTCTTTGCTCCACCACGAGTTCTTCTGGGAAAGGGACGGCACAACTTCACCCTTTTACTCTGTACCACGGGCAGCGTGCCTGCTTTTCTCTTACGCTGAACTCTCAGATTTGATGCGGGACTTAATGGGACCAGAGTTCCCTGCCTTGTTTTAAACATCTCTTCAGAATTCTTTTGTGTTTCCGTTTCTTTTCTTACTTCTGCCGCTGAGTTGTGAAATTCAGCACCTGGAGTCATAACTAAAGAAAATCCAGCATCACAAATTCCATCTGAAATACCTTATTTCTTGGACAGGTAAGTAAATAACTGAGTGATGATCTGAGCAGTTTTACAAGTGAAATACAAGCTTTTGGTGGGTGGGCTTTTGTCCTATTTCTTGATTTTCATGTTATCTAGATTAGCGCTTCTCCAACTTTAGCATGCACACAGATCACCTGGAGAGAGCTAACGGACACTGTCAAGCTACAGTCCAGGATGGTCACACAGGAACAGGGTTAACACACAACAGTTATTACTAATTGCTCATCTGAAAATCCATACAGACCATGCTTACCGTTTTCTCTTTTCTGACGGAACTTGAGAGTTGTGCGAGAGTCTGGACGCTTCTTTGCTCCACCACGAGTTCTTCTGGGAAAGGGACGGCACAACTTCACCCTTTTACTCTGTACCACGGGCAGCGTGCCTGCTTTTCTCTTACGCTGAACTCTCAGATTTGATGCGGGACTTAATGGGACCAGAGTTCCCTGCCTTGTTTTAAACATCTCTTCAGAATTCTTTTGTGTTTCCGTTTCTTTTCTTACTTCTGCCGCTGAGTTGTGAAATTCAGCACCTGGAGTCATAACTAAAGAAAATCCAGCATCACAAATTCCATCTGAAATACCTTATTTCTTGGACAGGTAAGTAAATAACTGAGTGATGATCTGAGCAGTTTTACAAGTGAAATACAAGCTTTTGGTGGGTGGGCTTTTGTCCTATTTCTTGATTTTCATGTTATCTAGATTAGCGCTTCTCCAACTTTAGCATGCACACAGATCACCTGGAGAGAGCTAATGGACACTGTCAAGCTACAGTCCAGGATGGTCACACAGGAACAGGGTTGACACACAACAGTTATTACTAATTGCTCATCTGAAAATCCATACAGACCATGCTTACCGTTTTCTCTTTTCTGACGGAACTTGAGAGTTGTGCGAGAGTCTGGACGCTTCTTTGCTCCACCACGAGTTCTTCTGGGAAAGGGATGGCACAACTTCACCCTTTTACTCTGTACCACGGGCAGCGTGCCTGCTTTTCTCTTACGCTGAACTCTCAGATTTGATGCGGGACTTAATGGGACCAGGGCTCCCTGCCTTGCTTTAAACATCTCTTCAGAATTCTTTTGTGTTTCTGTTTCTTTTCTTACTTCTGCCGCTGAGTCGTGAAATTCAGCATTTGGAGTCATAACTAAAGAAAATCCAGCGTCACAAATTCCATCTGAAATACATGGAGACTGAGGACAGTCTGCCAATAAGTCTAGTGCAGTAGATACTTCCAAAATGTACCCATTAGGATTTGAAGAATAAGATCTCAACTGAGTTAAAGACTGTAAAGGGCACTTTTCAGCTGGAGGAGTCAAGTCAAAACCACTGGACACTTTGCCAAAGAATGCAGTCTCTTTAATTCCATCCTGAGAAGCAGCAGTCAATGAAGGACTTTTGTCCACCTTGTACAGTTCTTGGAGATTATGCTTTACTAATGTGTTTGGACAGATTCCTTTTTCAGAAAATGATTTCTTTGCTTCCAGCAGGGCACAATTAAGGGCAGGTAAAATAGGTACCACCTTCAATGAGATGTCATCTTCAACTTTCAAGTCTTTCAGCCCTAAAATATATACACATGTATTAAAAACCCAAAGTTCTTGTTTTTTCAAAAACATGCAGGAAAAAACGCTTTAGATTACAAAATTACAGGATGGTTAAATATGATACAGTGTTTCAAATGGTAATCTAAATAGCAATTAATAGAAGACTTATGGATGCACTTAATGAACATATATTATCTCCATATATATGAAAACACGCACACACAGAACCAAAAAAGAGTCACTCAGATGGGATCACCAGGTGAGAATGAAGAAGGCAGGCCCGCCTGCAGCTCCATCTCATCTGACCAGGAGCCCAGCGTGGGCTCAATGCACCGGCATTTAGAGTTGGCAGAATTACTTTTCTATTCTCATCTTCTGCTTTTAAAATGTATCTAATCTGTACCTTATATGACCTACTTCAAATTCTCTTAAGAAGGTAGTCACAGGTGCAAACTTTCAGTTATAGGATAAATAAGTACTAAAGATGTAATGTACAACATAATAAAAAATAATTAACACTGCTGACGTTACATATGAAAGTTAAGAAAGTAAATACTGGGACTTCCCTGGTGGCGCAGTGGTTGAGAATCCACCTGCCTTTGCAGGGTACACGGGTTCGAGCTCTGGTCTGGGAAGATCCCACATGCCATGGAGCAACAAAGCCCGTGCACCACAACTACTGAGCCTGCGCTCTAGAGACTGCGAGCCACAACTACTGAGCTTGCATGCCACAACTACCGAAGCCCGCGTGCCTAGAGCCAGTGCTCTGCAACAATAGAAGCTACCACAATGAGAAGCACGTGCACTGCAATGAAGAGTAGCCCCCGCTAGCCGCAACTAGAGAAAGCCTGCAGCAACGAGGACCCAACGCAGCCAAAGAAGGAAAAAGAAGGGAAATACTAATAGTTCTCATCACAAGGGAAAAAATGTTTTTTCTATTTTCTTTAATTTTGTATCTATATGATATGATGGATGTTCACTAGAATTACTGTGGTAGTTGTTTCATAATGTATGTAAGTCAAATCTTTATGCTGGTAAACCCTAAACTTATATAGTGCTGTATGTCAATTATATAATATCTCAATAAAACTGGAAGAAACTAGAGTTACAACACAAACCAGTTGAACTAAAAGAAAGTAAACCCTAAGTAACCCCCAACTCTCATGGTAACTACTGGTATATATTTCATCACCTTCTCTAGCAAATGCAATTTTTTAATATTATGTAACTAGACTGACTCGTCTGTATTTTACTTCCTCTCCCTGGTTCACTCTCTGACTGAAATGCTAATTTTTCAGCAACTCAATAACCTAAAGGAAAAGAGTACAGGAAAAAAGAGAAAAGGTCAGGTCACTGAGAAATAGGTAATAAAATCCTAGAAAATGTAATTTATCAGTAATAAAAAACCCACAGATAATAAAGACCTTTGGTGCCTACTAAACTGAAGTATACCATTCTTTTTAACGAAAAAGTAACTGCAAAATTAAGAAACACCTAGCTGAATACATTTATACTTGAGCAGGTATCAGGAAAAGAATGGCAAATAAAAATAAATGGGAAAATGTGGCTAGCCATTAAAATAAAAATTCCTTTCTCTGCAGTTCATTTAGATAGTAAAAGGAAAAATAAAACATGACAAAGTTCTTATGTACTGCTAACAGTTCACGATAAAGCAGCAGTTTTCTAGACAACTTCATTATTTCAAGAATTTGGAAAGGCAGAAGTCAGAACGATTTGTAACAGGCTATTATGAAATCTAAGAAAAAGAACTTTTTAAGTCTGCTAAGCGAAGAGTCACTCAATTTAAAACAAATAACCACAGCACTGAACATTTCTGAGTGACCAGAAATAGAAAAGTGTCTTAACGAACTAGAGGAGGCTGTGAGCATTGAACACAACAATCCAATGTTTACTCAAAAAGAAATCCTGTGCTATTCAACCCCAAATGGTACAGGAACTAATGTTTCTTATTCAGGTGGTAGTGTACACCTAAAAATAAGAATAAAGGCAGAGCTCCTGCATACGGAGGGAGGCAGTGTGGGAACAGAGCTGGAAGCCAGCTCAGACTCAGCTGTTTGACCTTGGGCAAGTTTAAGTTTCAGTTTCCTCATCTTTGAAATGGTCACAATAAAAATACCTATTAAGGGCTGTGAAATCAATTGTGCCTAGCAGAATATCAATGTAGTAAATGCTTGAAAAATGCAAGCAGCTATCGCCATTATGTTATTATAACTGGTAATATTTTGCTTATTCCAAACAGGTAATGCCAGCAGTTCTCTGCTTTGAGTAGCTGAATACAATTTAAAAACATCAATTAAAAGAATTTTTTTGGATTGGTTGTAGCTTTATAAATACTATATACAAACCATGTTTAAACATACACAGTGTGATTATAAAACAATGAGGAAAATTTCCTCATGTGACAAAAAGAAATGACTCATTTACTTTAATTTATTTATTTGCTCAGCAAGCATTCATTATTTTTTAGGTGCCTGACATTGCTAAGCAGTAGGGATGCAGTAGAATACAAGAAAGGCAGGCATTAAATAATTATAAAAATAAATATTTAAATTATATTGGTGAAAAGCCTAGGGGTCCTCATTGAAGGAAGAAGAGTGGTGATGGGAATAAATAAAGTGATATTTAAACTGACATCTGACAGCTATGGGTAAGTGGCTAGACCAGCACTTCTCTTCCAATTTTATTCATTATCTACCCCCACCAAAGACAGCCTTTCTAGACTTTGTTTCCTAACTGCCCTCTGAAATTCTAATACCACAGATATACTGTATATCTATTTACAGACTGCAGGAGCAATATTTTTTGCCCCTAGCAGGCAATTCCTGGTTCTGGCTTGGGGGGCGATCAACATCATCTGATCAGGGGGAAGGAGACAAGTAGTCCAGACAGAGGGAAGTGCTTCTGTGAGGACCTTAAGTCCTACTGACGGGGAGACTATGATAAAACCAACTCCCAGCTCTTGTTGTTCAATAACAAATGAATCCAGTTTTGGACATGCTGAATGTGAGGACCATCTGAGACATTTAAGTAGAAAGAAATGTCCATAGGCAGGTGGATATCTGAGCATGGAGCAGACAGGAAAGGATAAGCCTACAAAGAAAGGAGATGAAGGATTAACCAGGGAGAGTAAAGGAAGAAAGTTATTTAAGAGAAGAAAAGAGTTACCAGGGTCATATGCTGCTGAGAGTTTAAGATGAGGACTGAAAAATGGCCCACAGGTGCAGTGAACTGCCAGTCCTGGTCCTTACCTGCTGACGGGGATGAATGGAATAAATGCAACCCGTGAAGACCCATCTGCTCCTCTCCAAAACCTACACAGAATGAGAATCAGAAGAAAAGTGAGGTTGCTGATCTTATACAATAAAAGTAAACATACTGAAAAACATTTATTCAAAAAGTTGTTCTTACTTGTTTCTGACATTAAGGCTGACGACGTAAGCAAAATGAAAAATTCTCGATCTTCTAAGCATTTGACGATTGCCTTAAACATAAAATAGCAAGAAAGAAGATTCAATTCCTCTCTCCTTCTCCCTCTACCACATTCTTCAGTGATTTTTAAGCTCATGAAAAGTTAAAGAAAAAAATTCTTGAAATGTCAGTATTTATGGGAATCAGGACAATTTTGTCCCCAGTATCAGAAACTGCAAGCTCCTTAGCATTCAAGTAATCTTGGCCTTGTTATGGCTACATATAATAAATAACTAGAACATCATGGGTTAGTTTTAGGATAGTGTTCAATTACATAACAAATCAATCAGAAACAACGTCTTTCATTTTTTTTCATTGACATGTTGGACATTTCATACTGCTGAGTAGCCGCTCTGTTCCCATTTAGCCACTACAAATTCAAGGTCAATCAGACCTATGATTAACATGTTAAGCTCATTTTAATACAAAACATATCACAGAATCCTGGGACTAGAAAAACTGGAAGATACCATCCATTAGAAGAATCCTTTCTACAGCTTCCTAAGAGATGAGTAATAAAAGGAAATAACATCATTAGGTCCCCTGGTTATAAGAAATGCAGATGAAAATAAATACTTCTATTTTCCCTCTACCACAGTCTTCAGTGGCATCTTCTGTCATTCTAAATCACAGAGATAACAGCTCTTCTTCCCCATTAGTCACCATTTCAAAAGCCTATATACCCTTAACAAAGATAAAATTCAATGTCATACAATAATTTCTCAGTTAAAAAAACAGAATAAAAGATACCACTTTATAAAGTGATAAAACATACTTCAAAACTTGACAGGTCATAAGCCTACAAATATGATAAATCAATAAATTATTCAACAACTCAAGTATGAAAAAAAGACTTCTTTTCTAATTATTTATTGGAACTAATTATGAGACTGAAACTTCACCCACAGGTACAATCACTATTGTGAGTCTCCAAACATTTCTATCACAGCCCCTATGCATTGGTTGGTTTACATTTTTGTCTCCTATAGTCTTGTAAGTTCCTTGATGGCAGGGACAATTTGTCTTTTTGCTTCTGGCACACAGTAAGCACTCAAGAAAGAATTACTGAATAAATGTATCAACAGTTATATATACCCATATCTTTGGTATTTATCAGCAAACAGATGTAATTCTTGCTTTATCTTTTTATCGGTGTAAAGAGTAAAAGTGACAATAATTAGCTACATTATTCTGAATTTTAGTTTTGTAATATAGATGAAAGTAAAATCCTATATCTGCTTAAAACTGTACATTCCTTTATTCCAAAATATGTGCACGTAAAACAAATATGTAGTGTATCTTATTAGTCTCTCAAATTATGTGCTGAAAGGGCTATATAAAATTCCTATTTTAACCTTTGTGGGGAAAAAAATCATAGAATCTTTGAAATATCTACTTCTAGCCTTTTCCATTCACACACAGAAAAATCCAGCCATACATGTCTTTACCACCTTTTAAAGAAGAGACCTTCCTCAGTACTGTTCTTGAAGTCCAGTGTTGTAGGTACAAGGGACATTTACTGCTCGTCCACTATACACCAGGCACCAAGGTGTCAAAGATGCTTAAGACATGATACCTACCCTCAAGGAGCTCGATGTCTAGGTAGGGAGACCGATATGTAAAGATTATTCATTATAAAATGAGGCAGGAAAAGCAGCCTGGAGCACTGAGAGCGAAGGACCTTATGTGATAAGTAATTTCTGTTAAGTAATTAACACACAAACTGTGAAGTAAAGCTGGGCACCGAGTCTCCTGAGTTCAATACCAGAAGCACTCACAAGTAGACCCTTCACTAATGCATTTTCTCAAAGTATCTTTGAACTTCCTTCCTTTGAATTTCCAAATATAAAATGAACTACACTACTTCGAAAACACATAGCCTGTAATCCCAGTCGATACTCAGTGGTCACCTGCTCAGCATCCTGTGTCAGCCACTGCACCTCCTTACTGCAGAATGGGGGCCCTGACCTCGCACCCAGTTCTGGAAGGTGGGCTCTGAGTGGCCTGAACTAATCAGTGTGGGCCATTCCCTTTCTAGTTGCTGCTGAGAGACATGCAGATGATGGAACTGGTCTAAGGACAGAAGCCATGGTTTGGAGGACGGGTTCTCTCTGGATGCAAAAAGGAAGCACGCAGCCCTGACTGGCAGCCTAGGACAGAACTATTGCACAGAGGAGGGAGAAGCTGAAAGAAAAAGAGTCCTGAGCAAACAGCACTTGAACTTGCTTTACCATCTAAAACTCAAAAGTAAGCCTATCAAAACTCTTTATTGTTTAAGCCAGTCTGAATTTCTGTTACGTGCAACTCAAGCATCTTACCTGACACTTCCCCCAAGGCAGCTCACCTATCTATTCTGTTAATTTACCGGTTTCATACTGTCTACTATGGGGATAAGTCCGTTGTGCCACTAAAGGGCTGAGCAGACTTGTTTGCTCACTTCCACCATGCACACTGTTTCCTTTGGGATGTTTGGGAATCACTCACTATAAGGTCAGCATCTACTCCTATCCTCAGACCGAGGAGCCCTGGTTAACACAGTGGAGAGGTCTTTGGATGTTACATATTTCTCAGTAGAATCGTGCTTTTCTACGCTATGAAAACAATAGAAGCAGCAACTTTTTCTTCTTTATACACCTATGTGTTGACAAGGGTCACTTTTAAAGAAATATCCCACAAATCAATCTCCTTTGATTAATGCAGAAATACCAGGGATCTACTCAATTCTTCCATCATAAAACAAAAACAACAACAAAAAAGGATTTGAGAAAAACTGTCCTCCTATACTTAAAACCAGGAGTATGAACTGACTAGTGAGACACAGAAAAAGTAAACTAAGATACAAAGGGGATGAACATGTTAGCCAATAAATATCATGTCAATAAATATTAAATGATAAATATCCTCTTAAGGGAATTTCCTGGCGGTCCAGTGGTTAGGACTTGGCACTTTCATTGTTGTGGGCCCGGGTTTGACCCCTGGTCAGGGAACTAAGATCCTACAAGCTGTGTGGCGTGACCAAAAAAAAAAAAAAAAAAATCCTTTTGAGCAAGCTAAAACAATTCAATCTAGGCACAGCCAACTAATAAACAGATATCAATTTCTCAATTTAAGGAAAACATAATAATAATATTTTAAACTGATGGTTCTTACCAATTGCTCCCTTTTAATGTACTCTGTTAGTTTATCTACTTTTTCCCCTTGTTTGTTGGACAGTTTCACCTCATACATATTGAAGCACATATCTTGGCAACAGACTGTGGAGAAAATCAGAAACACAGAACATTTCCTATTTTAAAATGCTATTGTGAAATATTCCGTTTCTCCCTAGACCCACCGTGTGGCTGACATGGTTGGTCTTGGTGCTCCGGCCTGGTGTCAGGCCTGAGCCTCTGAGGTGGGAGAGCCGAGTTCAGGACACTGGACCACCAGAGACCACCCGGCTCCATGTAACATCAACCGGCAAGAGCTCTCCCAGAGATCTCTGTCTCAACGCTAAGATCCAGCTCCACCCAATGGCCAGCAAACTCCAGGGCTGGACGCCCCACGCCAAACAACCAGCAAGACAGGAACACAACCCCACCCATTAGCAGAGAGGCTACCTAAAATCATACTAAATTCAGAGACACCCCAAAACACACCACTGGACGCAGCCCTGCCCACCAGAAAGACAAGATCCAGCCCCACCCACCAGAACACAGGCATCAGTCCTCTCCGCCAGGAAGGCTACACAAGCCACTGAACCAACCTTACCCACTGGGGGCAGACACCAAAAACAAAGGGAACTACGAACCTGCAGCCTGCGAAAAGGAGATCCCAAACACAGTAAGTTAAGCACAATGGGAAAACAGAGAAATATGTAGCAGATGAAGGAGCAAGGTAACACACCATCAGACCAAACGAAGAGGAAATAGGCAGTCTACCTGAAAAAGAATTCAGAGTAATGATAGGAAAGATGATCCAAAATCTTGGAAATAGGATGGAGAAAATACAAGAAACGTTTAACAAGGACCTAGAAGAACTAAAGAGCAAACAAACAATGATGAACAACACAATAAATGAAAATAAAAATTCTCAGGAAGGAAGCAATAGCAGAATAACTGAGGCAGAAGAATGGATAAGTGACCGGGAAGATAAAACAGTGGAAGTAACTACCGCAGAGCAAAATAGAGAAAAAGAATGAAAAGAACTGAGGACAGTCTCAGAGACCTCTGGGACAACATTAAAAGCACCAATGTTTGAATTATAAGGATCCCAGAAGAAGAAGAGAAAAAGAAAGGGTCTGAGAAAATATTTGAAGAGATTATAGTTGAAAACTTCCCTAACATGGGAAAAGAAACAGCCAGTCAGGTCCAGGAAGTGCAGAGAGTCCCATACAGGATAAATCCAAGGAGAAACATGCCAAGACACATATTACTCAAACTATCAAAAATTAAATACAAAGAAAAAAATCCTAAAAGCAGCAAGGGAAAAGCAACAAATAACACACAAGGGAATCCCCGTAAGGTTAACAGCTGATCATTCAGCAGAAACTCTGCAGGCCAGAAGGGAGTGGCAGGACATATCTAAAGTGATGAAAGGGAAAAACCTACAACCAAGATTACTCTACCAGCAAGGATCTCATTCAGGTTCGATGGAGAAATTAAAACCTTTACAGACAAGCAAAAGCTAAGAGAATTCAGCACCACCAAACCAGCTTTACAACAAATGCTAAAGGAACTTCTCTAGGCAGGGAACACAAGAGAAGGAAAACACCTACAAAAACAAACCCAAAACAATTAAGAAAATGGTACTAGGAACATACATAGCGATAATTACCTTAACTGTAAATGGATTAAATGCTCCAACAAAAAGACATAGCCTGGCTGAAGGGATACAAAAACAAGACCTGTGTACATGCTGTCTACAAGAGACCCACTTCAGACCCAGGGACACATACAGACTGAAAGTGAGGGGATGGAAAAAGATACTCCATGCAAATGGAAATTGAAAGAAAGCTGGAGCAGCAATTCTCATATCAGACAAAATAAACTTTAAAATAAAGACTATTACAAGAGACAAAGAAGGACACCACATAATGATCAAGGGATCAATCCAAGAAGATATAACAACTGTAAATATTATGCATCTGACATAGGAGCACCTCAATACACAAGACAAATGCTAACAGCCATAAAAGGGGAAATCCATAGTAACACAATAATAGTAGGGGACTTTAACACTCCACTTTCACCAACAGACAAATCATCTAAAATGAAAATAAATAAGGAAACACAAGCTTTAAATAACACCTTAAACAAGATGGACTTCACTGATATTTATAGGACATTCCATCCAACAACAACAGAATACACTTTCTTCTCAAGTGCTCATGGAACATTCCCCAGGATACATCATATCTTGGGTCACAAATCAAGCCTTGGGAAATTGAAGAAAATTGAAATCGTATCCAGTATCTTTTCTGACCACAACTTTATGAGACTAGATATCAATTACAGGGAAAAAAACTGTAAAAAATACAAACACATGGAGGCTAAACAACACGCTACTAAATAACCAAGAAATCACTGAAGAAATCAAAGAGGAAATCAAAAAATACCTAGAGACAAATGACAATGAAAACACGACCCAAAACCTATGGGATGCAGCAAAAGTTCTAAGAGGGAAGTTTACAGCACTACAATCCTACCTCAAGAGACAAGACAAATCTCAAATAAACAACCTAACCTTACACCTAAAGCAATTAGAGAAAGAAGAACAAAAAAACCCCCAAAGTTAGCAGGTGGAAAGAAATCATAAAGATCAGATCAGAAATAAATGAAAAAGAAATGAAGGAAACAATAGCAAAGATCAATCAAACTAAAAGCTGGTTCTTTGAGAAGATAAACAAAATTGATAAACCATTAGCCAGACTCATCAAGAAAAAAAGGGAGAAGACTCAAATCAACAGAATTAGAAATGAAAAAAGGAGAAGTAACAACTGACACTGCAGAAATACAAAGGATCATAAGAGACTACTGCAAGCAACTATATGCCAATAAAATGGACAACCTGGAAGAAATGGACAAGTTCTCAGAAAAGCACAACCTTCCGAGACTGAACCAGGAAGAAACAGAAAATATAAGCAGACCAATCACAAGCAGTGAAATTGAAACTGTGATTAAAATTCTTCCAACAAACAAAAGGCCAGGACCGGATGGCTTCACAGGCAAATTCTATCAAACATTTAGAGAAGAGCTAACACCTATCCTTCTCAAACTCTTCCAAATTATAGCAGAGGGAGGAACACTGCCAACCTCATTCTACGAGGCCACCGCCATCCTGATACCAAAACCAGACAAAGATGTCACAAAGAAAGAAAACCACAGGCCAATATCACTAATGAACATAGATGCAAAAATCCTCAACAAAATACTAGCAAACAGAATCCAAGAACACATTAAAAGGATCATACACCATGATCAAGTGGGGTTTATCCCAGGAATGCAAGGATTCTTCAATATACGCAAATCAATCAATGTGATACACCATATTAACAAATTGGAGGATAAAAACCATATGATGATCTCAATGGATGCAGAAAAAGCTTTTGAGAAAATTCAGCACCCATTTACGATATAAACTCTCCAGAAAGTAGGTAGAGGCGGAACCTCCCAAGAACTGAATCACAGAGCTACTCTACACCTTTCACAAAAGACCCTTTTAAGAAGTACTTAAGGGAAAACAGAAGTAAGAGGGCGAGAGAGAGAGTGCACATGCACGCGTGCATGTGTGTATGAAAGAGAGGGTGGAAAAGAACTGGAACAGAGCTCAGGACATGCAGTGTACCATGACATCTGAACAGACCTTTGTGCTCCACGTAATTCTGTTTTCTAAAAGCAGCTTCTGGTAGTCTGTTTTTCAAAGACGACACTTTCATTACATACTTAAACTCTAGTTCGTGTGGTCTAAAAAACAAAATAACAATATCATGTAATGTAATAAACACTGAAACTACAGCTTCATAAGTTTTGGCTTTCGAATATAAAGCAAACAAAAATATTATAACCACAAAAAATTCTTAAATCTATAAACGCCAGATCAAATAATGTACATATTCATAAATATTATAGATTTTTGAGTATGTGACCTCATAAACCATGGTCTGCAAATGTGTTCCCATTTTCTGAATGCATGCATTTCTGTTATAACCAAAATATCCAGACATGTGGAAGAATTATGCATCTTGGAACGAGAATCTTCTAGAAATTACACTACGTAAGAACTTTTGATAATATGGGACTGCCGACCATGCAGTGCCACAGGATGAACCGCAGCCAGACTTGCATCATTTCCCCTGACTACCTTTTCCTTCTTTAAAACTCATTTTTAAATACTTGCAGACTTACAGATGCCTCCTTTCCCCCCAAATACTTCTTAATGTGTACCCTTAAGAAAAATATTTCCTTATATAACCACAAAACAATTAGCAAAAATCAACAAATTAACAATGATACAGGACAATTTTTTAACCTACAGACCTCATTCAAATGTTGCCAACTGTCTCACTAAGGTCCCTTGTAACAAAAGAAGGTACTTTTTTCTGGTTCAGGATCCAATCCAGGATGCCACATTGCATTTACGTATGTCTCTTTAGTCTCCTTCAGTCTGCAACAATCTCTGAGTCTTTATCTTCAGTGACCTTGATATTTTTGAATAATATAGACCATTTATTTTGCAGAATGTCCCTCAATCTGGGCATGTCTAACCTTTCTTCCTGATTAGATTGGCAGGAGCACCACAGACTGATATCGTGTTATTCTCTGTGCATCGTATCAGGAAGCACATGATGTTTATTCCTCTCCTGGTGACATTAACTTAACCACTTAGTTAAGATGGTCTCTGTAGCTTCTTCCATTGTAAAGTCTTTATTTTTTCCTTTGCGAGATATGTAAATACCATCAAACTTTCACCTACTACATCAAGCCTCCACTGATTATTATGATGTTGCCAAAATGTGATTTCCAAATTCCATCGCTCTTTCTATACCTATTAGTTGCACTCTACAGTGAGAAAGAACTTTCCCTTCTCTCCCATTTATTTATTCACAGAATCCTTAATTTATTCTATGGGCTATAAATTCCCTCTCTCTTCTTAAAAAAGGCCAGTAGAAAGTAAATGATTTCTAATAGCACACCAGTTTTCATTTTATGTTTCAATTAAAGCATGTCTAACTTTCAACAGTTTTGGGTGCAAACTAAGAATAGATTAAACAAAAAGATATCACAAGATGCCCTTCACAGTTCTCTCTGCAGAAGCAAGTACTGTAATTCATCATAATGTAAATACATGTAAAGGCTACTCTAATACTAGTCTAGGAAAATCGTGTGAAAATTAAAAAGCTAGATACTGCAAACCTTATAAAGATTCTAATAGAATTCAGTGGCTAGAATCTGTTGCATCTGTTATCTAGGCAAGTCCAAGTTGTTTCTTGGGGAAAGTCAAACTTCTAGCATCAAGTAAATTAATTTAGCCTGAGAGATCATTTTCCCATAAATGGATTAAGATACTAAAATATAAAAACTGATTTGTCAAAGATTATAAAACTAACTTATTTCAAGGCAACGGTCAGATTTATATCTGAATTTAGGTCTCCTGTGTCATGGCCCTGTGCTCTATACATCTCCCCAGGAGTAATCTAAAACCAAGTACAGTTGCTGTATTTCACACCAGTGCCAACAAGCAAGACCTCAAAATGAGAATCAAAAAATTATACAAGCATCAGTAAAGGCACTTATTCAATACTTACAGTTGTTTTGGAACCAATGTGCCGTAAGAGGACCAAAGGGTTATATCACACATCAGACAGCCTTGAATAATTAATTTCCCTTTCCATGGATAGATGAGAACTGTGAGAAATGAGGGTAAGAAAGAAACTGATTATTTTATTTATGAACAAAACATTTACTTAAAGAAACAGCTAAAAGAACCAATTAAATAATTTCTTACCATCTTCTTTGAGTTCAAGTCTAGGGGGAAAAAAAAGAAGCATATTTTATAAGAGCAAAGGAAAGAAATCCAGTAAAACAAAGTATGTACATAATTACTTACTTGCTTTTATGATTATGAGCTGGTGCTGCCATCTTTTTAGGTTCCCTGTACTGAAAAGCTACAATCACATAAGGACAGATCTGTCTGGGTCGCTCAATAACAGTGCTGCCTGAAAGTTCATAGAGGTAATACCGAAAGAAGCAAAATAAGTATTATCAGGGTAATACTACAGAATTCCACGTGCATCAAGTTTATTTCAACCCTACCCAACCCCAAAATTTAACTCCTTAGATTTAGAAATGATTTATTCCCAGGTGACTATACCTGATTCAGTTCAAAGGTGCGAAACTGACTTGTCTTGTGAGAAAACTTGTTAGTACTTACAGCCACGTGGCAATCATAGCCAGAAGATGGGCTGGTATAGTTAGTTGTATAATTCTCAGACACAAACTTGACTCTTCCCTAGAATGAAAATATTAAGACTAATCAAATGTTTTCAAATAGCAATAATCTGACTCTAGGATTTATTTAAAAGTAGCCTAATAAAGAACATATACACATGTTTGCTGTCAAGGTCCCGCCTCTTCATCAACAGGACCACCAAAGGCAATACTAAGAAGACAAATAATATAAATGGTACTTCAGTGAGCAATCAAAACCTGTATTCTCTCCCCATCAAACAGCTTATGATGTTGGGCAGGGCTGGCTTCTAAGCAGTAAAGTAAGGAAGACTGAGAGCACATAGGCAAAAACTAAACAGCAGTATCCACCAGACAGGGTGGGATACGGGGGCACGAAACCAATGGCGAGGCACAATCTGACATAAGAAAAAATGTTTGTTACCTGAGCTGACAGGCACGTTGTCTGCGGCAGAACTACAGCACTTATCACAGAGCAGGAGAGGGAAGAGTAAGGGAGGGAAGCAGTGACTATGAGCCCATGCAATGCTACTTTCCCTCCAGTTCTTGGGGACAAGTTTTGGAATATGAAGAGTTCACACTCTTAAAAAAATCAGTAGTGTTACGTTTATAACCAAAGAACTTAAGATAGTAGGAAAGCTAAAACAAAAGCAAAACCAAAACGAGACCACAGAATATGTCCTCAAAAAGCCCCCCAACCTCTAAAATTAGAGTTTTCCTACTATTTGAGTGAAAATTCTAATTGCGTGATTCATTTATACTGGACTATTTAAGGGCATTTAAAAATTTCTGAGATCATCAGTTGCAGGTGCCCCATGAAACTGTGAACAAGGTCTCAATGTTTTAGGGGTTAAAAAAATATATAAAGGTTTCTCATTTTGACAACTTAAATCAATGAATGTTGCTTTCTAAATTCATCTCTTATAACTGAAATCACACTGCTTTATAAGCAGCTACTCGTTTTCTGTTATTTACTATTTAAAAAGTGCCATTGTGGGACAGGGTGAGAGGAAAGCTTTTCACTGAATACCTGTTGTATTATTTTGAAGCTTTTTAAAAAAAAACATATTCATAGATCATCTATAAAATGAATTTAAAAAAAGCTTTGTCCGTAAAGGAAAGCAAAAAGCAGTTATTTTCTCTGACTTTAGATAGCTGTCTTTGGCAAGGACTATGTGTAGCAAATGATCTGCAAAGAACATTATCACAGACTGATAATCTTTCATTTTTAAAAGAAAAATTACATAGAAGCACATTTAGTCTTTACCTTAATTAGATTAAAAATTACAACATAACCAGACTTCCCATGATACCAAGGTCTTGCATGAAGATAGTCTGAGTATTTGGAAATGTATACACCTATAAAAGTATAAAAATAGATTAATTTACACTTTAAAAAGATTATTTACACATGGGTTACCTTTAACTGAACAAGACAACACAAAAGACAAATAAATGCTAACATTAAAAAACTATTTTGAAACTGCTTACCTTTTAAAAACTATTTGAGATATTCTAAAGGTATGGAAACATTAGAGCTAAGATACAATACATCTGTTCGACAACCAATTTTCTATTTGGGTATGGTAAGTGAAAAGGGATAAGAGTATCACATGTTTGGAAAAGTCTTCGTGAGTCTGTTTTTTCTCCATGCAATCATTCAGTGAAAAGGCCTATAGTAATCTGATTCTCAAGTCATTTTTTGCAAAACATCTCAGTAAGTACTCATATTTAAGAATGTGTGCTGAGGTCTACTACACTGCAGCTGTGTGCCAGGCAGCAGTGCCACAAAGGGAAATACAACGAGGTCCTGCCTTCAAGCAGCTTATTCTGCTGGGCTGTGAATTCCAGGGAGGCGGGGGTTATATCTGTTTTGTTCACCACTGTAGCCACATCACAGCCCACTGCAGCTTAATAGAGAAGTGAGTCTCAAGAGGGGAGAGACTCCTTTAAGTTACGACAGGAGAAGAGGATCCCCACCCGGCAGCAGCAGTGAGAATAAGGAGGAAAGGACACATTTCAGAGATATTCCTGAAGTATCTCTTTTGAAACATAAAAGACAATGGTGAGGACATGGATATAGCAGACAGAGCAATAAACTTGTGGCCAGAAGATTGGGTTCCATTTCCAGGTTTTTCACTTACTGCTAATAATAACCATGTGACTGAGGAGTATGTCACTTAAGCGGGCAAGGTGGGCATGAGTATAGATACATAAATCACAGGGTTCTCAGGAAGATTTAAAAAGATCCATAAACTTTTAAAACTATAATACACTACAGTAATATAAAGGATTACTTTCATACACAGAACTATCCATTTCTATTTGAGCCCAAAACTATAGAACACACACAGGCAGTAGTGCTATTTTATTATTACCCCCAGTACATGTGATGAAGATTGTGTATTTATAGGAGCAATCCAGCCTCTATCTACTCCACCACCCTACTGAAGCCAGCCTCTCAAACATCAACAATAAACTCATGTGACTGCAGTAAAGCGCAAAAATGGCCTTAATTTTTAGAGATGTAAGCTGAGGTGTTTGCTTGTAATTCACTTTCACAATTTTCAGAAAAAAAAACTTTTTTAAACAAATGAAGAGAATAATGCAAAACATTATCTGTTAAACGTAGGTGATAGGTATATTATACTATGCTCTCTACTTTTTCTATGTTAGCATTTTTCATAATGAAAAGAAGGGGGGGTTAAAAAGAGTAGGGGAGAAGGAAAAAAAGGTTTTAGGTAAACTGTTATTGGGGTTATGAATTTATCCCCTTTCATGTCCTTTAGAAGAGCTGAATATAAGTTTAAAAAAACATTTGTTTTACACAGAGTTACCATATGAGCCAGCAATTCCACTCCTAGGTATAAACCCAACAGAAATGAAAAAACATGTCCACATAAAGACCTGGACAAGAACGTACATAGTACCATTTTTTTATAATAGCCAAAAAGTAGAAACAACCAAATGTCCATCAAGTGCTGAATGGATAAAGAAAATGCGGTACAGTGGAATATTATTCAGTCAAAAAAGGAATGAAGTATATGCTACAACATGGATGAATCTCAAAAACACTAAGCTAAGTAAAAAAGTTAGTCACAAAAGGTCATATACG